>NC_080588.1:55472142-55776428 GCF_029962835.1 Magnolia sinica
TATGACTGGTCGGGCGTCGGCTCGTTGGAGAGATGAAGTTTTCCCCAATTTTTAAAATGTCCAGTACGCTACACGAGTGGTTGTGGGATTTCTTCGACTGGTCGTGCCACAACTGGTTGGGTACATCCTCGACTGGTCGTGTACCGACTAAAATATGCATTTTTTTCATAAAAATTTGAAATTTAAATCAATAAATTATTAAATATATATACACTATGATACAAATATGCATGAATAATCAATTTAGAATGCACACACCAAGATCAAATTTCAATTTATTAAACCTGCTTTTTTCGAGTGGTTTAGCAAAAATGTCAGCAAGTTGAGTCTTGGTTAGAATGTATTCCAAAGATATCAGCTTTTCTTCCACTAATTCACAAATGTAATGAAACCTAATGTCAATGTGCTTAGTACGTGAATGCTGGATTGGATTTTTTGAAATATTTATTGCACTTGAATTATCGCAATATAAAGCCATTTAATCCTGTGCAATTCCATAATCGCTTAACATACGTTTCATCCAAACAAGCTGAGTTCATGCATTTCCTGCTGCAATGTATTCAGCCTCAATAGTTGAGAGCGATATAGAACTTTGCTTCTTGTTAAACCAAGAATCCTTACAATTTCCAATATAAAAACAACCACCACTAGTTGATTTCCTGTCATCAATATTATCAGCCCAATCAGCATCTAAGTACCCAGCCAATTGAACACTAGTATCATATGGATACTAGAGACCCAATTTAAAAGTACTTGCGACATATCACATAATCCTCTTAATCACAGTTAAATGTGACTCTTTAGGATCAGACCGATATCTAGCACAAATACCAACACTTAAAGCAATATCAGGTCTACTTGCAGTTAAATAAAGTAAACTGTCAATCATACTATGATATAATTTAGGATCCACATTTTTACCTATAGAGTCCTTTGAGAGTTTGAAAGTTGTACTCATAGGAGTATCAAAATTCTTGCCGTTCACAAATCTGAACTTTTTGATTAAGTTCAGATCATAATTGGTTTGAGAAATAAAAATGCCATCAGATTGTTCTTTCACTTGCAATCCTAGGAAATAATTCAATTCCCAACCATGCTCATTTCAAACTTAGATTTCATTAAATCTGCAAACTCAACAGTCATGTTAGAATAGGTAGATCCATAAATAATATCATCAATGTAGATCTGCACTATTAAGATGTGATCATTAAGTTTCTTAACAAAAAGTGTCTTGTCTACATTTCCCATTTGAAAATCATGACTTAGTAAAAACTTAGTCAATTTCTCGTACCATGCCTTAGGAGCTTGTTTTAAGCCGTAGAGAGCCTTTTTAAGGTGATAAACATGATCAGTGTTTTTAGGGTCTGTAAAACCTATTGGTTGTTTAACATACACTTCTTCATGCAGATCACCATTTAAGAAGGTACTCTTCACATCCATTTGATAAATTTTGAATTTTTTAAAGCAAGCAATAGATATGAATAGTCTGATTAACTCAAAACAAGCTACTGGGATAAAGGTTTCATCATAATCAATACCTTCAATTTGAGTGGACCCTTGTACAACTAGTCTAGCCTTGTTTCGAATTATATTACTAAGTTCATCAGACTTATTTTTGAAAATTCACTTAGTTTCTATAATGTGTTTATCTTTATGTCTAGGAACAAGATACTAAACATCATTTTTCACAAATTAATTAAGTTCTTCTTGCATTGCTACTATCCAGTTTTCATCAGTAAGAGCTTCTTTTACGTTAACCGGTTCTATCTGGGATGTGAAGCAACGTAATTACATGTCTTCTAGTTGTCTACGAGTGGGAACACCAGTGAGAGGTTTTCCAAGAATTTGAGTGGTTGGATGATCTTTGATAGTCCTTAGATCAGAGTTAGATTGATTTGATGAAGTATCTGGTTTGTTAATTAAAAGAACTTCATCACTATCTGAACTTGAGGTAGGTGTAATTAAGTAATCATCAATGATCACATTAATGGACTCTTGAATAACACCGGTCCTCTTATTCAGTTCTCGATATGCACTTCTAAAAAGATCCCTTCATCACTTTTAGTGTCAAACTTTTCCAGATTTTCACGGTCATGTAAAATATAGTACTTACTGCCAAAAACTCAAAAGTATTTGACAGTAGGCTTCTTATCGAACCATAGTTCATAAGCAGTTTTATTATTTGACTTACTTGTATAAACTCAGTTGATTGTATAACAGGTAGTATTAACGACTTTGTCCCAAAGATTTTTAGGGAGCTTCATACTATTCAACATTACATTTGTCATTTCTTGAAGCACTCTATTTTTTCTTTCAACAATTCCATTTTGTTATGGTGTTTTAGGTGTAGAGAATTCATGTGATATTCCTCGATCACAATAGAATTTCTTTAAACTACTATTCTTGAACTTAGATCCATAATCACTATAGATTTTATTAACTTGAGAACCTTTTTCAGTTTGAATCCGTTTGAGAATCCTTTTTATTTCATCAAGTGTTTTTGATTTATCTCTTAAGAAGGCTACCCAAATGAATCTCGTATAATCATCCATGACTACCAGTATATATTTTTTGCCACATCGACTCTCCGTCCTGGTTGGTCCTATAAGATCCATATGGAGAAGCTCGAGTGGTTTTAATGTGGCGTTGGAGTTCACCATTTTGTGAGCACTCTTAGTTTGCTTGCCAATCTGGTATTCACCACAATTTTGTCTACTTTTTGTAGTTTAGGCAGACCTCTTATTAGTTATCTTTTGCTCAATTTATATAGATTACGATAATGTACATGTCTAAGATGTTTGTGCCATAACTCAGTCTCATCAGTATGGACCATGTAACACAGTTGATTAGATGAGCTAGAATCACTTACGATATAGCAGTTTTCAGAAGTTCTACGACCAGTTAATATTACTGAACCATTTTTATTTAAAATTTCATACCCTAGGTTAGAAAATTGAACACTGATTTTTATCGCATATTTGAGAAATGCTTAACAAGTTATACTTTAAACCTTCAATGTACACAATATTCTCAAATAAGGGAAGGTTAGAAAGTTGAACCATACCTTGGCCAATAATCCTGCAGTTGCTACCATCACCAAATGTGACTGAACCATCAGTCATGTCTTTAAGAGTGGTGAACAGACCTTTGTCACTAGTCATTTGCCTGGAGCATCCACTGTCTAGGTACCACTTTGAATGGCTTGAAGCTTTAAAAGCCATGTGGGCAACCAAGCAAGAAACCTTAGAAACCCATTTCATAACTGTTTTGGGTTTAGGAGTATAGTTGGTCTTCTTAAGTTTTTAGTTGTTGTAAGAATGACCCATTAAGTTAGATTTTAAGAGCTCCTTAAGCAAATCAACTATTTTTTCAGCTAAAGGGTTTCGGTTCTGATTTTTATAGTTGATATGGTTACTTTTAGGTTTAAAAGGTTGAAACGTTTTGGTATTTTTAGAAAAATTTTGATTAGAAATATTTTCTTTTGAGTTTGAGGACTCTCCTTTTATAAACTTAGGAAGAGTATTTTTCTATTTAGAAGGAGCCCTTTTATTGTAGCCCAAACCAGATCGGTCGCCACATTTTCTTGATCTAGACAAAAGTTTTTCTAGTTTTGGTTCACCCTGGGCATACCTCCATGTATCCTTTAAACTCAAAAGTGAAGAGATTTCAAGTTTAAGTTTTTCATTTTCAGATTTCAGATTTTCAATCTGGGAGGTTTTGAATTCTAAATCACATTTGCATTTTTCAAAACAATCTGTAGTATGAGATTTTTCTAAAATAAGAGAATCAAAATTTTCTTTAAGTTTTGAAAACCTTTCTTTTTGAAGCTTTAGTTTTACCACAATCTTACAACTTTCCTTGTATAGGGCATTGTAAGTATCTTGAAGATCTTCTTCATTTTCATGATCACTATTGATATTTTCTTCACTAGTAGAATCATCATGATCCGAAAAAGTGAACTTAGCTAGAGTCATAAGAGCTTTAACTTCATTGCTCGACTCGGTTTCAGAATGTTCTGATTCAGAAGAGGCTTCAGTGCCAGAAGATTCATCCCAAGTAGCCAACATTCCTTTCTTTTTAGGTTTGTCATTTTTAGGACACTTATTTGCTCAATTCCCATATTCTTGGCAGTTGTAACATTGACTATATTTTAAAGATTTCCAAGCTTTAGATTGAGATTTAGATCTTTTCTTATCATTTGATTTTTGAAAGTCAACCTTCTTTTTACTTTTGAAAATCTTATAAAACTTTTTTACTAAATGGTCCATATCATCTTCAGAATTTTCAAAATCAGAATTTTCTTGAGAAATATATTTAGAAGATTTAAGGGCAATAGATTTACCTTTAGGAGCTTTAAAATTTAACTCATAGGTTTGTAATGACCCAACTAGTTCTTCTACCCTCATATTGTCCGTATTACGAAGTTCCTAGATCACGGTAACCTTTGAGTTGAACCGTTCAGGTAATGAGCGTAGTATCTTTGCACACACTTTACTTTATGGAATTTTATCGCCAAGACCCCACATAGAGTTCATAATGTCATTTAATCTTGTATAAAAGTCCATAAACATTTCAATTTCCTCCATATGTATTTCCTCAAATTTGGTTGTGAGGAGTTGGACTTTAGATTTTTTGACAATTGATGTTCCCTCGTGTGTCATCTCTAAAATATCTCAAGCTTGCTTTGTAGTATCACAGGATATAATTCTTTTGAATTCATCTGGTGATAGTGCGCAATTGATTGTATTTAGTGCTTTTGTATTGGCACTACTCTCACTTTTCTGAAGTGTGGTCCAAGAAAAATAAGGTGAGACTTTCATTGATTTGGATCCATCGATACCAGTTACTTTAATGGTAGGAGGGGTCCATTCAGTCACTGTGGCTTGCCACACGCTCTCATCCATGGATTTAAGGAAAATCCTCATCCTAGCTTTCTAATAAGCATAATTGGAGCCATCAAATGGTGGAGGCCCAGTGACTGGAAGACTATCAAAATTTGACATCTAATAAATAGCTTAGATCGATTAGCTTAGGAAATAAATCCAAAAATATAACAATTAAAACAAGCTATTAGGCTCTAATACCACTTGAAAAGGCCTAGCTATATGTCTTGGGGGGCGAATAGGACTATGCCAAATTTAAAATAATAACAGTAGAATTAAATAATAAGATAGCTAAGAAAAAGAAAGATATCAATCCACAATTCAGAATATAGAGCAATCACAAATTCTAGTTGTTCTAAGGACAACCTTTCACCATAAAAACCAAGGGTTTATGGCAGGACAACCTTACAAGAACAATTAGAAAATTAAAAGCTAAAACTAAAAGAAAATAAAGGAAATAGTAAGAAATAAATTCTAAATTATTACAACACTCCACACAGTGCTTGAAATGTAAATAGTACAACATTCACATCCACACATATATCTCACAACTTTGAATGATAAAAGAAAGGAAAAATAAATCACACATCCACAAAACACAAGGAGTTATAGTGGTTTGCCTGTGTGTACACCAACTGTTAAACAATAACCACACAGCTTGCTACTCCACTCCTCATATCCTCACACAGGGGATATCAGCGTTCACTATGAAAATAGGTTTCACAGGTTTACATAAAACCTTCACAATTGTGTCTTTCTAATGGGCTTATATAATTTAAAAAACCCTACTTCTGAGTTTTCTGGGTCTCCTTAGATAACCAACAAATTGAGATTTTTCTATCTTAATTCAAATAAAATTAAAAGAAGAAAATTTACAATAAAGTAAAATACCTGAATTTTTCCTTTTGTTATAGCCTAGAAGAACCAATCGGAGTAGAAGTTCAAATATATAAGTTCAATGTCCAATACTCACTTTGAAATGGTTCTAAGTTCTAATTGATTTTAAATTAAATCTAATTAGGGCTAGCTCTATTTGATTATGATTCTAAGAAGATGGAATATAATAATTCCTCTTTTCAATTCAGATTGGAATATAGAAACAAAATCAAATCAATAAAGCTAACAAAAGAGAATTTTAAATATGCACAAAGTAGCTTAAAATGAACACAAACTTATCTCAGAGTGAAGCCTTGATTTTACTTGAATTAGATATGAAACTCTGAGATTCGTGTTCTATTTATAATTGCAGAAATTGCATCTACAACTGATCTTGAGGACACTATGACTGGTCGTAGAAGAAACAAAATTTTGAAATTTTAAGCGTGATCAGATAAAACTGTTCCACGACTGGTCATAGGCTGTTCACGACTGGTTGTGAACCCTCCATGACTAGTTGTGATAAATCCATGACTGGTGACAAACCCACGACTGGTTGTGTGACACCAGGTTTAGTCGTTGTAGATTGAATTGTAAGTGCACGACTCGTCCTGGATCGAGACGTCACTGTTCCTATGACCAGTCGAGTAGACTCCAGGACTGGTCGTAGCTCAACCAAAAAATTCTGAAAATTTGCAACAAACCTAGGATAAGTCTTGAAATTTCTTAAACTGGTCGAGCTAGTTATAGGACTAGTCGAACAAGGTCCAGGACTAGTCTTAGTACAGACTAAATACATATAAAAAGATTTATCTTAAATTATGTATACAAAATGACCTACCCTAAGGTCAATCTAAGGTCATTCATACCTTAAATGTGAAGTATGGACATTGACACTTCATTTCTTCAGATGATCGTTGACAATTGAAGATTGTGAAGCTTGAGATCTCTATACTTGATGTAGCATTGAACTTGAGATCTTCTAGAGTTTGAATTATACTTCATCTTGAGTTGTACACTAACTTGAGTCTTTGAACAAGATCACTTCTTCCGTTGTAGCTTGTACTTGTATTTCTTGAAATGGTTTGAACTAGTTCTTCATTCTTGACTTGAAGTAAAGTGTTTAGAGAGGCGATGCAATGTCTTGAACCCATATGCAATGTCTTGAACATATATACCAATGAGCTACACATGACATAGATTGAGGTTTTGGCACCACAAAATTTGACAACCAAAGGAGCATAAAACCATAGCACATACAGTTACAACATCACATATTTGGGGGTCTCGATATCAGTGGGAAGGAGGAAAAAAAGACACTTTTCAGAGGCTAGTTGACAGGGTGGAAGGTCAGATCAAAGGTTGGTAGGCGCGATGCCTTTCAATGGCGGGCAGGGTCACGCTGGTGAAACACGTGCTAGCCAGCATTCTAGCGCAGATGCTGGCAGTGTCGCATATTCCAGCTGGGGTCCTGAAAGCCTTGGAAAGTTGTTTCATTGATTTCATTTAGGGTTAGGCGGAAGGCAGGAAAAATCTTCATTGAAAAAGTTAGCGGCAAATAACAGTTCCAAATCTTGAAGGGGGGCTTGGCATCAGGAGCCTCTCCAATGTTATGATCACCTTTCATCTCAAGATGGCCTGGGCTGTGAAATTCAAAGTGTATAGTGGACTGTGGAGCTCTTTTATGCAAACTGGGTACAACCATGACCTCTAGCGTGATGGCTAGTCTTAGCTTTTGTCATCCGTCTCTCCGCTGTGGAAAAGAATTAGAAGCCTCTTTCCGATCCTGGAGGAAAAGACTCAGTGGCAGATTGGTGAAGGAAACTTGAACCTGTGGCGAGCCAACTAGACTGGCTTAGGCCTGCTCGAAGGCAGGGTGGCGAGTCACATTACCCCTGTCCTCCAAAACCTTAAAGTGAAGGATTTCTTAGGCAGGATGGGCCCGCTTCCTCCTTTAGCTGTGTTCTCCATTCTATCCCAGTAAGATATCAACTCCATCTTCCAAGGAAGGCACTGCTCGTCAGAGGGTTTAGATAATCCTATCTGGCTGCCGGATCCCATAGACAAGTTCTTTGTTTCATCGACATGGGAGATCAGTAGATTATATAGGCCTTGTACATCCTGGGGAGCTAAGATCTGGAATGTGAAGATCCTATCAAAAACCTCAATGCTAGCTTGGAGGATTATCAGGGGGGCGGTGTCGGTTGATGTGGCTATTCAAACCCGTGGGATTCAGCTCGTGTCCTAGTGCAGCTGCTATGTAGAGGATCAGCGGGAGAGGCAAGGGCCTGCGGTGGAGACTTCAGAACACCTATTTATGCACAACGTTCAGGCGAGCGTGGTCTGGGCCTATTTCGCCCATATCTTCAATATCCAGCTGAAATACAATCAATCGGTGGAGGATAGGCTGACCCACTGGTGGGATTCCCATTTAGCGCATGGGCCTTATGCCCCATTTAAGAATCTGGTGTCCAATTTTCTTCTTTGGGAGCTGTGGAAAGGCAGAAATGCGTCGAGATTTGACAGCACATTGGTGAATGTGGTAATTCTCATCTCGCGCATAAGTGGCTGGATTCAGTGCATATTTGATAGATGGGGAGCTCCTTAGTCTCACACAAGCATGTCTAGCAGGGCCCTTGCAGCAATGGGGATTCCAGCATAGCCCTAACAAAGAGGGCGTACCCAGGTGGTGATCTAGAGGAAGCCTCAGGTTGGCAAGGTGAAGCTAAACATTGATTGTTCTTCTGAGGGAAACTCGGGTGTGGCAGGAGGTGGGGGTGTATGCAGAGGAGATAAGGGAGGTTTTTGCTTTGGATTCTATGCAGGTTATGGCTTCACCTCCAACACAAGGGTAGAACTTCGAGTAGTTCACGATGGCCTTATGCATTGCCTCCAGCATGGCTTCACAAATATCTTAGTAGAATCTGACTCTCTTCTGGCGGTGAATTTCCTTTCGGGGTTATCCTGCCCGGGTTGGAAATGGAAGTATTGGGTAGACAGAATCAGGAACCTTAACCTTATCAGCCATGTAAAGTTTGTCCATATTTGTAGAAAGGGTAATGGGTCGGCGGATGTGTTGGCCAGAATGGGCAGTGAGAAGCAAGGGTCGGCCCTGTTTTTAGCCCAAGCCGACCTTCCTTCGGTGGTCAGGGGCCTCCTTTTCCTTGATATAGTGGGAATAAGGGCCGTTAGGATGGAGGATTAGGAGCTAGTGCTCCCTGTTTTGTCTACTTTTCTTGGCCCTATGTTTGCCATTTTATCTCCTTAAGATAGGCTCCCCCCACGCTTTTGTTAGGGGAAGTCTAAACCTAGGATGCTGATCTGTTAGCTTTGTAAATCCTTTTTGCTCTTATGAAATGATTAAATCCTTTTTTAAAAAAAATAAAAAATGAAGGATCTCTTAATTTCTCTTCTTATTCTAACTCTTCCCAAGAAGGGAGTAAAATTTGTTTTATATACTAACGCATCGATCTTAGGTCTCGAATGTGTACTTATGTAAGAAAATTAGGTGATTGTGTATGCATCAAGGCAATTGAAGAACCATGAGCACAATTATCCGACACGTGATTCGGAATTGTCCACTATCATATTCATTTTACAGATTTGGTGACATATTCTCTATATGACAAATGGTTCGACCCCTTCACAGATCATAAGAGTCTCAGATATTTGTTCACGAAGAAACATTTGAATAGAAGACAATGAAGATGTGTTGAATTCCTAAAGGATCCTAACTTCAAATTGCTATATCATCCAGACCGAGTAAATCTAGTAGAAGATGCTCTTACCAGGAAGCAGCATAAGCAGGAAGTTATGGTAGGATTAATGTTCCAAGAGTAGAGAATGTTGGATTATGCAAAGGACTTTGATGTTAAGCTACAGTATCAAGAATGATGCATTCACCTATGTAATTTAATTGTGAAGTAGATGGTAGATGTTGAAAGAACGAATTATAGAAGCCCTAGAATGTGATGAATGGTTGTTGAAAATTGTAACTAAGCACCAAGTTAATGATACATCAGAATTTGGAGTATGGGAGGATAAAGAGATTCGATATCACAACTGTCTTTGCATACTAAATATTCTAAAATTGAAAGAAGAAATTTTGAAGCACTTAAGCACTCATGACTGAATTTACCATTCAACCATGAGGTACCAAGATGTACCAGAATATGAAGCGTTCATTTTGGTGGTTGAACATGAAAAAATTATTGTTGGTTAGTTTCGTGTGTCAGCAAATAAAAGTCAATCACCAAAACCCATCAAGATTATTACATCCTCTGAAAATACCTGAATTGAAGTGGGACTATATCTCTATGGACTTTAAAGTTGGATTTTTCCTAATGTAGAGATGCATGACTCCATATGGGTGATTATGAATCGATTAACAAAATCAGCATATTTCATTCCCATCTATATAATTATTACATAGACGTTCTATCCAAGCTGTACATTAAAGGGGTAGTGAGGTCACATGAAGTGCCTAACTCTATTGTATCATACCATAACCCTCGTTTTGCCTCACGATTCTAGACGAGTTTATAAGAAATCATGGGCACAACATTAGATTACAACACAATGTATCATTCGTAGTCTAATAGTTATACTGAGCATGTGAAACAATTTCTTGAAGATTTATTATGGAAGTGTGCTCTCAATTTCAAAGGAAGTTGGGAGGATAACTTACACTTCGCTGAATTCACATATAATAACAACTACCAAGCTAGTATTGGAATGGCTCTGTATGAAGCATTATATGGTAGTCTGTGCTGTGTGTTAAACTGTTAGATTGAACTTCGAGAAAAAGGATTAATTTGACTGGATATTGTCTCTGTCACGCCCCAAACTCAGAAACTGGGCTAAAAAAAATTCTCGATCGCCGACTCTGGTGCCAACAGCCTCCGTAGTACCCCATTCTCAGCTCCTAGTGCACATGCGCTAGATTCCGATCCTGAGATCCTATAAGGAGGATTTTCTAACGTGCATTTGTCTCATAAGAAGCATAACCACAAGTATACCCAAATCACAAGAACAACATCATCATCATATATCCACTAATATAAACATTTGAATACAATGCTGAAAGGAAAAATACATATGTCAAAATCAAAACTCCAGAAGTCAACTGCACGCTCCAAGCTCAATGCTGCGGCAACCTAATGCCACCTGCACGCATCTATCGTGCATAAGCTTATAGAAAGCTTAGTGGGTAGTAAAATTGTGTGCACAAGGTAAGTGCGAAGTATTCAATACAGTGCCATCATCATATAATATCGAAATAAGCGCAAGGTCCTGAATCATATGTTATCAGAGTAAGCGAAAATACTGACAAGTCCATGAGTTAAGCAATATCAAAATACACAATACAAATCAACTATACAAATGAGGAACAGTATCAGAATACGCGATACAGATTAACTATACAAATGAGGAGTCATAAAGAGTCAAATATCAGATGTCGTATCTAAACCATATGAATGCAGAAACACAGGTAACCCAAAATGTTATATGTCGCGAATGCAATGCAATATGCGGTGCGAATGGAATGACCATACTGGAGTATGAAATCGGGATGATAGTACGTAGTATCGCAGGCTATAGGGTCCATCACAAGGGACTTCTATCCAAACCAGTCCCATACCTAAATTTGGATAGTCAGACTCAATGTGGTAAACCCCTGATCTCAGGTTAGTCGCGCGTCCCAACTGAAATCCTGGCCATTGCGAAGATGCACGTAACAAATAGTTACGCATCACCAGCCCGAGTGGATAGTGAATGAAATGAATGCATGAGTATTCAACTCCTACTCAATAAGTCCACATATCAGTACGGTTCCTCTCTGGAAAATCACTGGGGTCTATTACACTCCAAACCAGATTGCCGGCCCATCGCGCGCAACAAGGTGAGTGGAAGAGACCTCACTATCTGCCTGCCAATATCGGGCTCGACTCATCAATAGCGGATCTATTCCTCGAGCTGGTTAGACTTAGCCTAGCATTGCCCCCTCCTCTCTGGCAGGTAAGGTCGTACCCCCTTCCAACCGACCCTGACATAGTGGGAGGAGCGGCCTAACGGTATACGGCCCTCATGCGCTCATGCATTCACTCGGTCTAAACATTGGAACAACCTCTGGAACCAAGAGGGTTTAGGGACTTTCACCCAGGGATATCTATAGCACCCCATGTAGAACAGATTTTCGGTGTCCCATCTGGCCATCCACGAAATACTTATGGAGGCTACGACCTTGATGTCGCTAGGGTGTACAATAATCACAATACACAATGCAAGATGCATGAGTCATACAATCCCGTCATACATCAATCTTGAGCATACCGTGCGCTCATGTGAATAACCTCCGCCTATCAGGGAGTCTCATAACAACCTGTCCGATAATGTATGCAATAGTCAACCACATCTCATAACAAACATGCAAGTGATGCATATGAGCATGTATCATGATGTTATGCTGTCACATACTCATAAATCGGTATCAATAACCGGCATCGACAATTGACCTCAACAATATGGGCATTTAACCAACATTGCCCCCAAGGAATAACCCACATAGAGCCTAACATATAGTGGACCCATGACCTCACACAAGGGCCAAATATACAACACCATGGGCCTCACTCAAGAGCTTAATATACATCACGATAGGCCTTTCACATGGGCTTAACATAAATCACAATGGGCTCCATCGTCTGGCCCTCGAATGTATTACAATGGGCTTCATCACATAGGCCTCGGCAATAGGAATCGACACTCGAAAATTGGCCTCGACACTCAGAATCGGCCTCGATTATCGGAATTGATCGATAATCGGAATCAAAAAATTGGTCACGTCAACCGGAATTAGCAATCGGTCATGACAATTGGAATCAATCGATAATCAAAATTAGCAATTCGGTCAAGTCAATCGGAATCGGCAATCGGTCATGACAATCGGAATCGATCGATAATTAGCATCGGCAAATCGGTCAAGTCAATTGAAATCGACAATCAATCATGACAATCGGTCGATCGATAATTAGAATCGACAAATCGGTCATGTCAATCGGAATCGGCAATCGGTCATGACAATCAGAATCGATCGATAATCGAAATCGGCAAATCGGTCAAGTCAATCGAAATCGGCAATCGGTCATGATAATCGGTCGATCGATAATCAAAATCAGCAAATCAGTCATGTCAATTGAAATCGACAATCGGTCAAGTCAATCAGAATCGGCAATCGGTTATGACAAATCAATCGATAATCGGCATCGACAACCAACACATAAACAAGGCGGGGTCCATAAATGAACAGTCGATCAACCATAATATAAAGATTGGCCCTCGGCCACGGTTATATCAAACCCAGTAGCATGGAGCCATCCATCTATAGTGAATGGGGCCTAATTATTTGGATTAACCCACGAAAAGAGTGGCCTAACAAGGCCTAAGGGAAGGTCACAATGAGGACATCTAACCATCATTGCTCATCAATGTGGACATCTAACCGACAAAGGAGTGGCCTACATAGGGCCAAACATATGGTGGGCCCATGGCCTCACATACAACAAGTGGATTGCATCACAAGGACCACATATACATCATATCGAGCCGAAAATACGTCATAGTGGACCTTACCAAATGGGCTGAAAATACATCATGAAGGGCCTCATCAAGTGGACCGAAAATATATCACAAAGGGCCTTGTATACATCAAGTGGGCCGCACAAATGGGCCTCATAAACATCGAGTGGGCCACATCAATGGACGGTATAGATATATAATACATCCATCACGGTAGGCCGCACAAATGTACGGTGTAGATGCACAATACATGCATCAATGGTAGGTCCTTGGACGGTGCGAATATAGAATACGTATACCAAGGTTGGCCCCATCACATGAGCCTTAAATACAAGGCAAGTGGGCCCTATCGCACGGGTCTCAAATATACATCATGATAGGCCTCATGGATGGGCCGCACCAATAGATCTCAAGTGGGCTTGGACCACAAAATTCCTTTCAATAATTGTAGGTGTAACATGTGTATGTACACTGTCATTCCATGGGGCACATGGCCCACTAATGATGATCGGCCCTGTCCAAACATTATCCAGGTAAATCAGCACCATCCAAACACTTCCCATGTAAATTAGCACCATCCAAACATTTCTAGCACCGTCTAGCACTGTCCAGACGGCGTGGAGGAAATAAATACGTTACGTAGGCCCTATGGTGATGGACAATTGGGATCCAGCACATACCACACGTACAGGCATATATATATATACATATATATATATATATACTTGTTGTGTTAGACCCTCTGATCGGCTGACATGGGACCACTAGCGAATGGTCACCTGATGGACGGTCACTCTTTGCTCGTCTAGTTGATGAACGGTGTCTATACATCACATGTTGCCAGTGGGGGTCCATGTGCAAGTGCTGGACACATCACACGTCAGGTGGGGTCCATAGATGGTGCAGATGAAACACATCCATCACGGCGGTTCTCACCGTCCTAACTGGACGGTGTGCACATTCAACACATACCATAAGGTGCGCCCCACCCCTCACACGTGTTGTACATATGGGTGGGTCCCACGTCCTGCAAGAGGATGGGCAGCATGGGAATACAATATATACATACAATATTGTGGGGCCATGGACGGACGGTGTGGAAGGACCACAGCAATAAGGTGGCCCCACGTGGATGGCATGGATGTAAGCACATACATAAAAAGTGGGGTCCACACCCTATCTGGATGGCGTGGATGCCACATGTGCATGATGGTGGGCGTCGTAGATGGAGGGCGTGGATGAAATACAAACATCATGTGGACCACGTCCACGAAACTTGCTGTCGTAGTACAACATCTTTGCTGCTAGGATCCACTGTCCTTCCAACGGACAGCGTGGATACAGAATGCATACATCGATGTGGGCCCCACCTCCACATGTGCAGCATGTGTGGAGTGGGTCCCACGGCTGCCAAAAATGGATGGACGGTATAGATATAACATGTGCATCATGGTGGGGTCCAAACACGTGGCCCACCAAATATATGATATTATATGTATATAAAGCCTCTAACGTCAAGAAGGGATAGACGGCTGGAAAGGAAAAAAAAATACATGAAAAAGGGTGGGTCCCACGTAGGGCCCACCATAATGTTTATTCACCATCCAATCCATTCATAAGGTCACAGAGACCTGGATTAAGATGAACAACAAATTTCATATGGATCCAAAACCTCTCTGACAAAAAAAAAAGAGTTTCAATGGTAAATGTTAATCCCATTGTTTCCAGTGACATGGGCCACCTAAGTTCCACATACAGCTGATTTCTTTTGGGGTGGCCCACAATTAGAAGGGGCCCAATCAAATGCACGGTGTGGATGCTCTACATGCATCACACTGGGGGCCTGAGATGGGGTCCACACTTCCAGCGACCAACCAGGCTGCGGACGCTGCTTGCTGCAGCGTCCTCTGGATGCTGATAGCAACAGGTCTGCTGTGATATTAAATTTTATTATTATTTATTTATTTATTTTTTATATTCATATATGAGACCCACATCAGGACAATCCAGTCCGTCCACTGGGTTCACCTGCTCGTGATGGGTCTAATAAGCCCGATATTCAACATATTTGATGTATAGAAACATCGCAGTGGGCTATAACAGATTTTAGCCATAAATATCACTATTCTCAACAACATGGCCCGCCGAAGATTTGGGTTGGCTCCATTTTTCGGCTCAACGCCTGAATTGAGCAGGGAAATAGGGTGGACGGTGTGGATTAAACACATGCATCATGTATGGGGCCCGTTGTGGGCCCACTCTCCTCTCTACTTAAAATAAACCAGATGTTGCTTGCAGCAGCGTTATGTGGACGCTGGCAGCAGCGTCCTCCATGCCCCATCACACCACCACTGTAGTGGGATTTCACCAAATATGTGGGCCCACCTGGTGGATGGTCTGAATAAAATACATACATTATGGTGGGGTCCATCAAGGTGGGCCACAAGGCCTGATCATCATCATAAAGTGAAGGAGAGAGAGAGAGAGAGAGAGATCGATGAGAAGGGGAGGGACCCGCCACTATGGGCCCTCCCTATACAATGCGTATATCAAGATGAGTCCCACCATAAGTGGGCCCCTAAATCACAAATTAAAGCATAAGATTACCCACCTATGATCTTCTCCTCCTTCTTCCGCCAACGCATCCTAGAGCTCCAATGGATGAACTTCAATGGTTAAGATGGACTTTGGATGGTGGGATTGGGTGGTAGGAAGGTGGGCCACACTAACTTCTCCCCCATGGAAGCCATGGACGTTGGATACACATGGGTGCTGCTTGGAATGGAGTGAAGTGAGAGAGAAAGGAGTGATGTAAGGGAGTGATGGGAGAGAGGGATGGTGAGGTGATGGGAAAGTTGACTTTGGGGATGGGTAGTGTACTTAGGGGATGGGATATGGTACTTGATTTGATGGGTGTACTTTGACAAGTGAAGTGATTGATGTGATGGGTTCTCTACGGATTTACAGCGCGCGGCGTTTTCCTCGAACTGAACGTGAGCCTACATCTCCTGGCTCGGGTATCGCCTTAGTGCAAGAGACGCGACATCGGAACCACGGCGACGGCACGGTCGTTAGGGTACAAGTCTTAGGCCAAGCTGACTCAGATTGACAAGATGCAACTCAGGGTTGCACGCAAATGCCAATTATAAGTCGCAGGTTGCTAGAATTTGACTGAGAGGACTGTGGAAGCCTACGGAACAGTATGGTTTAGGATACGGGTCTCACAGTCTCAGAAGCGACTAAGAAAGTATAACTCATTTGGAAGTGATTCTAATCAGTTCAAAGTCGGCAGAAGAACTACGCAGATAATCGAAGGCATGATTTGAATTTTAAGTAGGAGATTATGTATTTATGAAGGTCTTGCCAATGAAAGGCTTGATATGATTCGATACAAAAGAGAAGCTTGCCTCTTGATTTATCGGACCTTTTGAGGTATTGAATCGAGTAGGAGTTGTTGCATACAGACTTGCGTTGCTGCCACAATTAGTAAGTGTTCACAACATCTTTCATATTTCTATGTTATGGAAGTATGAGAGGGATGCTTCATATATCATCGAATGGTAAGAACTAGACCTTCAAGAAGATTTCTCTTATATGGAGAAACCATTGCACATCTTGGATTGGAAAGAACATGTATTACGAACCAAGATTGTAAATTTGTAGTGCCAAAATCACTATTATACTCTGTTATATATAACTTGCATAAGTGAAGCTCTCTCAAGGATCAACATACATGAACAAGCTAAGCTCACATCAAGCAAAGCTCTCAAGTACAAGACTCGGGATCTTGAATGAAAGAACTGATCACAAGACAAGACTCTTGAATGCAAGAACCGCTCACAAGACTCAAGCTGAAAAGAAAAAGAAAGTACAAGGCATGACTCAAGCTGAACTCAAGACTCAAGTTGAAACTCAAGCCACTTTCATGATTGAGCTACTTCAAGGTTTAGTCTACATCAAGACTTCAAGGCTCATTCTTCATGGTCTCTTGTTTCAATGTCCATACTTCATGATTGAGGTTTGTTTGACCATAGGATGACCTTAGAAGTAGGTCATTTCGGATACATAAGTCGAATGTTATTTTTCATGTGATTGGTCTGTTCTTCGACCAGTCTTACTTCTCCGACTAGTCCTAGACTTGCTTCGACCCGTCTAAGAAATTCCTGGATCGATCGTAAGTTTGTTACAAATTAGGATAAAATCATTAGCCTTCGACTAGTCACGGAATGCATTCGACCGATCGTAGGAAGCAGTGTTTACGCATCTTCGACGATCGTAGAATCTACGACTCGAAGTCCGGCGAACCTTTGGGTTCTTCGACCGATCGAAGGAAACCTACGACCTCGTAGGTGACCTACGACCGATCGTAGGAGGGCTACGACATCGTAGAAGCGGTCAAAGCATATCCCACGGATTTTTCAAATATCTGTTAGAGCTTCGACTAGTCGTAGAGCACTCTAGACATCGAAGACCTGATCTTTTCACTTATAAATAGAGCACGAATCTCGAAGAAATCATCGATTTAATTATAGTATTCAAGCCAATCTTCGTCGAACTTCCGAGAGATAATTTTGTGCTCCATCTAAGCTAAGTGTGCTTATTTAATATCTTCTTTCCTTAGCTTTATTTTAATTGATTTTGTTTCTTATATTCCAATCCGATTTGAAAAGAGGAATTGTTATTCCCTTT
Source organism: Magnolia sinica (assembly GCF_029962835.1). Classification (NCBI taxonomy): domain Eukaryota; kingdom Viridiplantae; phylum Streptophyta; class Magnoliopsida; order Magnoliales; family Magnoliaceae; genus Magnolia; species Magnolia sinica. The sequence continues at coordinate 55,490,169 of NC_080588.1, forward strand.
CTTTGGAATCAAAATCAATTAAGGCAAGCCCTATTTGGTTTAATTTAAAATCAATTAGAACTAGAACCATTGTAATCGAGTACTGGACATTGAACTTGGACATTCAATCATCTACTTTGATTTGGTTCTACCGGGCTGCTACAACGAAGAAGATATTCGGGTATTTTACAAATTTTAAATTCCTTTCTATTATAGAGGATTCTTTCAAGATTTGCCATAAAAATCTTGTTATATTGGTTATCCTGAGGAAAGCCAGGAAAACTCAGAAGTGGGGGTTTTTAATTTAGTAAGCCCAACTACAAAGACACAATTGTAAGGGTTTTGGGTGAACCTGGGAAAACCTATTTTTAGTGAACGCTAATATCCCTGTGTGAGGATATTAGGAGTGGAGTAGCTTTTTGTGTGGCTGTTGGATAACAGTTGGTGAACACACAGGCGAACCACTATAAATCCTTTGAGTTGTGGTTGATTGATTTATTCTTTTAATTATTTTTATTCTTTTTGTGGGATGTATGTATGGTGGTGAATGTTGTAATTATTTCAAGCTTTGTGAGAATGTTGTAATAGCTTAGAATTTACTTTCTACTATTCCTTTATAAGCTTGTTTTTCAATTTCATTTTGAAAGTTGTTCCAGCAAGGGTGCCCTGCCATTTTTATGGTTTATGGCTGTCCCTAGAACAATACATCTTTAATTACAAGTTATTTCAATTCAGTTCATATTTGTTTTTGTATTCCTCTTCGATTTGAGACTTGATACCAAGACCTGTCTAGAAATAAGGTTGTCCTACCATAAACTCGTTTTGGTGTAAGGTTGTCCTTAGAATAACGTTTGTATCAACCTCTCAAGATCTGAATTTTGAGGTTGTTTTTCTTTCGTGCATTATTATTTAATTTGGCTATCATTTTCTTTATTATTCCGCTGTTATAAGTTTTTATTTGGCATTGTCCTATTCACCCCCTCTAGGACATATAGCTTGGCCTTTTCAAGTGGTATCGAGCCTAATAGCTCCTTTTAATTCTTGGATTTAATTCTGAGCTAACGATTTAAGCTATTTAAGATGTCAAATTTTGATAGCCTTTCGACTCACTAGGCCTCCACCCTTTGATGGCTCCAACTATGCTTATTGGAAAGCCGGTAATGAGGATCTTCCTCAAATCAATGGATGAAAATGTGTGGCAAGCCACGGTGACCGAATGGAATCCTCCTATCATGGAAGTTACCGGGGTTGATGGTTCAAAGTCTATGAAAACCACACCATATTACCAATGGACCACCCTTCATAAAAGTGAGAGTAGTGCAAATGCTAAAGCACTAAATGCAATTACTTGCGCACTATCACCGGATGAGTTCAAAAGAATCATTTCTTGTGATATCGCAAAGCAAGCTTGGGATACATTAGAAATGACACACGAGGGTACTACAATTGTCAAAAATCTAAAGTCCAACTCCTCACAACCAGATTTGAAGAAATTCATATGGAGGAAAATGAGATGTTTATGGACTTTTACACTAGATTGAATGACATTGTAAACTCAATGTGGGGTCTTGGCGATAAAATCCCGGAAAGTAAAGTATGTGCAAAAATATTACGCTCACTTCCTGAACGGTTCAATTCTAAAGTAACCGCAATCCAAGAACTTCGTGATACGGATAATATGAGGGTTGAAGAACTAGTTGGTTCTCTACAAACCTACGAGTTAAACTTTAAAGCTCCTAAAGGTAAATCTATCGCTATAAAATCTTCTAAATGTAGTTCAAGAAGAAAATTCTGATTCAGAAATGATATGGCTCTTTTAGCTAAAAATTTTATAAGATTTTCAAAAGCAAGAAAAGGGTTGATTTTCAAAAATCAAATGACAAAAAGAAGTTTAGACCCAAATCTCGAAAATCTTTGAAAGATAGTCAATGTTACAACCGTCTAGAATATGGGCACTTAGCAAATAGATGTCCTAAAAGGGACAAACCCAAGAAGAAGGGTATGTTGGCTACATGGGATGAATCATCTCATTCTGAAGGTTCTTCTGAATCGAAGATTCTGAAACCGAGTCGTGCAATGAGGTCAAAGCTCTTATGACTCTAGCCAAATTCACATTTTCGGATAATGACTCTACAAGTGAAGAAAATCAATAGTGAATGTGAAAATGAAGATGATCTTCAAGACGCTTACAATGCCCTATATAAGGAAAGTTGTAAAATTGTTACAAACTTAAACTTCAAAAAGAAAAGTTTTCTAAACTCAAAAATTGTTTTGAATCGCTTGTCTTAGAAAAATCACAAATTTCCGATAATTTTGAAAAATCAAAATGCGATTTGGAATTTAAAAACTCTCAAATTGTTGATTTAAAATCTGAAATTGAGAAACTTAAAATTAAGTTTCTTCTCTTCTGAGTTTAAAGGACACATGGAAATATGCCCAAGGTGATCTAAAGTTAGAGAAACTTTTATCCGGATCTAGAAAGTGTGGCGATCGATCCGGGTTGGGCTATGATAAAAATCTACCTCCTAAACAAAAGTATACTCCTCCTATATTTGTTAAAGGAGAGTCCTCAAACTTAAAAGGGAAAAGTACTTATCAAGATTTTTCTAAAAATTCAAAAACTTTTCAAAAACCTAGAAACAACCATGTCAACTTTAATCAGAAACGAAATCCACTAGCTGAAAAGATAGTTGATTTACTCAAGGAGCTCTTAAAATCTAACTCTATAGGTCATTCCTACAAGTATACACAAAAGAAGACCAACTATGTTCCTAAACCCAAAACAGTTATGAAATGGGTTCCTAAAGTTACCTGCTTGGTTGCTCACACTGCTTTCAAAGCAATAAGTCATTCAAAGTGGTACCTAGACAATGGATGCTCTAGGCATATGACAGGTGACAAAGCCTTATTCACTGATCTGAAAGATATGACTGATGGTTCAGTCACATTTGGTGATGGAAGCAATGCAAGATTTTAGGCCAAGGTACGGTTCAACTTTTTAATCTTCCAGTGTTTAAAAATGTTTTATATGTTGAAGGCCTAAAGCACAACTTGCTTAGTATATCACAAATATGTGATAATAACCATAATGTTCGGTTTTCTAATCAAAGCTGTGAGATATTAAATAATAAGGGTTCTGTAATATTAACTGGACGTAGAACGTCTGAAAATTGCTATATTATTAGTGAATCCAGCTCATCTAATCAAACATGTTACATGGTCCATACAGACGAGACTGATTTATGGCACAAACGTCTTGGACATGTACATTATCGAAATTTATATCGATTGAGCAAACGAGAACTTGTAAGAGGTTTACCCAAACTTCAGAAATTAGATAAAATATGTGGTGCGTGCCAGATAGGCAAACAAACAAAGAACTCACACAAAAAGGTGAATTCAAATACCACATCAAGACCACTCGAACTTCTCCACATGGATCTGATAGGACCTACCAGAACAGAAAGTCAAGGTGGGAAAAAGTATATCCTAGTAATAATTGATGACTTTACCAGATTCACTTGGGTAGTCTTCTTAAGGGATAAATCTGAAACCCTTGAAGAAGTAAGAAAAGTTCTCAAAAGGATTCAAACTGAAAAATCCTCTCAAATCAGTAAGATTCGTAGTGATCATGGATCTGAATTTGAGAATAGCAATTTTGAGAAGTTCTGTACCGACCAAGGAATATTACATGAATTCTCTGCTCCCAAAACTCCTCAACAAAATGGAATTGTAGAAAGGAAGAATAGGGTGCTTCAAGAAATGGCTAATGTCATGTTGAATAGCATGAAGCTCTCTAAAAATCTTTGGGCTGAAGCAGTCAACACAGCTTGCTATATTATTAACCGAGTCTACACAAAAAAAGATAATAATAAGACGGCTTACGAATTGTGGTTCAATAAAAAGCCTACTGTTAAATACTTTCGAGTTTTTGGCAGCAAGTGCTATATTTTACGTGATCGTGAAAATTTGGGAAAGTTCGATACGAAGAGTGATGAAGGTATTTTTCTATGATACTCTTTAAACAGTAGATCTTATTGATTCTTGAACAAAAGGACTGGTGTGATTCAAGAATCCATTAATGTTGTCATTGATGATCATTTAAACACACCAACTTCTAATTCAGATAATGATGAAGTACTAATCATTGATAAACCTGATACTTCATCAAATCAAACTGATTCTGAGTTGAGGACTGTTAAAGATCATCCAACCACACAAATTCTTTGAAACCCTCTCACCGGTGTTCGCACCCGTAGACAACTTGAGGATATATGTAATTATGTATGTTTTACATCCCAAATTGAACCATCTAACGTAAAAGAAGCGCTTACTGATGAGAACTGGATTGTTGCGATGCAAGATGAACTCAACCAATTCGTAAAAAATGATGTTTGGTATCTCGTATCAAGACCTAAAGATAAACACATCATTGGAACTAAATGGATTTTCAAAAATAAGTCTGACGAGTGTGGAAATATAATTAGAAATAAGGCTAGACTAGTGGTACAAGGTTATACTCAAATTGAAGGGATTGATTTTGATGAAACTTTTGCACCAGTAGCACGTCTTGAACTATCAGACTATTTATATCCATTACATGTTTTAAAAAGATAAAGATCTATCAGATGGACGTGAAAAGTGCTTTTCTAAATGGCGATTTACATGAAGAAGTCTATGTTGAAGAGCCAATGGGTTTTGAAGATTCTAAAAATACTGATCATGTATATCAGCTTAAAAAGGCACTTTATGGATTAAAACAAGCACATAGGGCATGGTATGAGAAACTAACGAAATTTCTTCTAAGTCATAATTTTCAAACGGGATCTGTCGATAAAACTCTGTTTGTTAAAAAACATAATGATCATATCTTAATGGTACAGATTTATGTTGATGATATCATTTATGGATCAACTTGTACTGACTTGACTACTGAGTTTGCAGATTTGATGAAATCACAATTCGAAATGAGCATGGTTGGGGAATTGACTTATTTCCTTGGATTGCAAGTAAAGCAACAATCTAAAGGAATATTCATTTCTCAATCTAAGTATGCCTTGAATCTAATCAAGAGATTGGATTTGAGAATGGCAAGAATTTCGATACTCCTATGAGTACCACCCTGAAACTATCAAAAGACTCTAATGGTAAAAATGTTGACTCAAAACTTTATCGGAGTATGATTGGTAGTTTGTTATATTTAACTGTAGACCCGATATTTCTCTAAGTGTTGGTATTTGCGCAAGATATCAATCGATCCAAAAGAATCTCACTTGATTCCTGTCCAGCGAATTATTAGATATGTCGCAAGCACCTGTAAATCTCGGTCTGGTATCCTCATGAAACCAATGTTCAATTAGTTGGGTACTTGACTGGGTTGGTAATCTAGATGATAGAAAATCAACCGGTGGTGGTTGTTTTTCATTGGAAATTGTCTAGTTTCTGGTTTAGTAAGAAACAAAATTCTATATCACTTTCAACACCTGAAGCTGAATCATAGCTGGTAATGCATGTACACACTTGTTTGGATGCAACGAATGCTAAGTGATTATGGAATTAAACAGGATTCTATGTTATTACATTGTGATAATTCGAGTGCGATAAATATTTCAAAAAATCCTATTATTCAGGATTCTCGTACTAAGCACATTGACATTAGATTTCATTATATAAGGGAATTAGTAGAAGAAAAGTTATATCTCTAGAATATATTCCTACCGAAGATCAACGAGCTGACATTTTCACAAAACCTCTTGATAAAAGCAAGTTCAAAAAGATGAAATTTGATCTTGGCATGTGCATTTTAAATTGATAATTTATGACTTCTTGTATATTATTGTATATATTTGCTAGATTGAATTTCAATTTTTGTTTAATTTGCAAGATATTGAATTTTTGGGTTTGTACGACCAGTCGTGAGTATACACGACCAGTCACTACGACCGGTCGTAGATACCCACGACCAGTCGTGGAGCACGGGTTTCACTTCATATTGGGGATTTTTCACTTTCTTCCTCATTTCTTCTTTCTTCTCCTTGGAGCCGAACTTTGACTCGTCGAACCCATCCTTCAAGTTCTTCAAGGTTAGTGTTCCAAATCCGTTTTTCTTGCATATTTGTGTCAAGATTGCTTCCTTTTCTCTCTTGAAGCTTTCTATCTTGAAAATCATTGAGATTTGGGGTTGAGATTTTGAAAAATCTGTTTTGAGCAAACCCTCTTCTCAATCCTTTGCAACTTCTTTATTCCTTTAAATCCTTGTTGCAAATGGCTTCTAGAGGTAAGAAAACTACTTCACGTGGTCCTTCTTCTTCCTCCAGATCTACCCCTTTATCTAAACGTCATCTTCTTGTTCCCAATGATGATCCATCATTTGTTAGGGACATTAGATCTCGTAAGGTTATCGTTGAACATCGTTGATGTCAATCACATTGCTCCATTTGACATCCTTCCTATGCTTGAAGTTGTAGGTTGGACTAACTTATTGCATTGGGGTGGGCCTGCATACCGGTCCATTGCCCAATCCATGTTTTCATGTATTAGTGCATTTTCACAAGATAATTTAACTTTTCAAATTTCTACTAGAGAAGGGCCATTTGACGTTGATCGTCATTTAATTTCAGCCCTTATGGAAATTCTGTGAATGATGAGGGTATTCCAATTCATAATTTAACCGATAAACCCTCAATGGCTGAAAAACGCATGCTCACTAGAGACTTGTGTAATATGGATGTTCAATGGACTCAAAAGGGAATGCGCTCCCGCAAGGTATTTGTTACCCAAATACGAGTTCTTCCATAGAATCTTTGTGTCTAATTTATATCCTCGATCGGGTAATAAATCGATTTAACTTCATTTATGGTTCGTGTTATCCATGCTATCTCAAATGGTACTCGGATTTGTTTGCCATCCTTATGTCATTTCATTATTCAATTTCGCCTCCATCCTGGTCATAGTGACATTCCATTTGCATACTTTATGACCGTATTGGCTACTCATATGTTAGTCGATATGCCTGTTGATGAAGCACCAATCCATCATCTGATTTTCAACAATACAAATATTAATAAGATGAAGTTGGATCTGCTTCCTGAACAAGGTGGTGGTGTTGATGGTGGTCCTGAAGAAGCTGGTGTTGATATTAATATGGATGATATTTTTGAGGAACTGGATTCTGACTCTGCTAATGATCCAGATTTTGTACCATCTGATGTTGATGCACGTTTGAGTGCATTAGAAGATAAAGTTGAGAATATTAATGTTAAGTTGGAGAACATGTCTATTGCTCATGATTTGCAATTCAAATACATGCGCAAATATCTTAGGCGCCTGAACAAAGGCATGCACCAACTTGATCCTTCTATTCCCGCTCCATCTTCCAGTTCTAATTTTGACTAGTTTCTATGAGACTTTTGGTATGTAATAACTTTATTACTTTGCTCTTGTTTGATTGAGTTTGAGTTGGATTCTATGCTTGAATATTTGTTCTTACTGTAATATTTATGCTGGATATCTGTGATGCTATCTTGAGTATCTCTATGACTCTTTTGCTATACTCTATTTCCTCCTCATGTTTACTCTCATTCCTTTATTTAGTTCTCCTTTGTCATCTTGTGACAAAAAGGGGGAGAATGGATTATTGTTAATGTGATTGTGAGAGGAGTAGCATTGGTTATGTTACTCAGGGGGAGTGGGGTGTCAAGAAGAATATATGTTTGATCTTGTTGAATGTTGAAACTGGTTGAATGTTTAATGTTGCTTATTGATTTGCATGTATTAACCGGTTGTTTTACTTTTGTTTGGTTATGTGTTTTGTCACTAATTTGACAAAGGGGAGATTGTAAGTGCTATAGTTTATATCCCTGTCTGTTGTCAAATTTGTGGTGCCAAAATCACTATTATACTCTGTTATATATAACTTGCATAAGTGAAGCTCTCTCAAGGATCAACATACATGAACAAGCTAAGCTCACATCAAGCAAAGCTCTCAAGTACAAGACTCAGGATCTTGAATGAAAGAACTGATCACAAGACAAGACTCTTGAATGCAAGAACCGCTCACAAGACTCAAGCTGAAAAGAAAAAGTACAAGGCAAGACTCAAGCTGAACTCAAGACTCAAGTTGAAACTCAAGCCACTTTCATGATTGAGCTACTTCAAGGTTTAGTCTACATCAAGACTTCAAGGCTCATTCTTCATGGTCTCTTGTTTCAATGTCCATACTTCATGATTGAGGTTTGTTTGACCATAGGATGACCTTAGAAAGTAGGTCATTTCGGATACATAAGTCGAATGTTATTTTACATGTGATTGTCTGTTCTTCGACCTCTTAGGTCTTGCCTCGACTAGTCCTAGACTTGCTTGACCCGATCTAAACATTTCCTGGATCGATCGTAAGTTTGTTACAAATTACGGATAAAATCTGTTAGCCTTCGACTAGTCAAGAATCTGCTCGACCGATCGTAGGAACAGTGTCGACGCATCGACCAGTCGTAGAATCTACGACTCGAAGTCCAGCGGGTCTTTGCAGGACCTACGACCAGTCGAAGGAAACCTACGACCAGTCGTAGGTGACCTACGACCAGTCGTAGGAGGGCTACGACCAGTCGTAGAACGGTCAAAGCATATCCCGCCGGATTTTTCAAATATCATAGAGCTTCGACTAGTCGTAGAGCACTCTAGAACAGTCGAAGACGATTTCTTCACTTATAAATAGAGCACGAATCTCCGAAGAAATCATCGATTTAATTATAGTATTCAAGCCAATCTTCGTCGAACTTCTGAGAGATAATTTTGTGCTCCATCTAAGCTAAGTGTGCTTATTTAATATCTTCTTTCCTTAGCTTTATTTTAATTGATTTTGTTTCTTATATTCCAATCTGATTTGATAAAGAGGAATTGTTATTCCCTTTCTTTGGAATCAAAATCAATTAAGGCAAGCCCTGTTTGGTTTAATTTAAAATCAATTAGAACTAGAACCATTGTAATCGAGTACTGGACATTGAACTTGGACATTCAATCATCTACTTTGATTTGGTTCTACCGGGCTGCTACAACGAAGAAGATATTCAGGTATTTTACATATTGTAAATTCCTTTCTATTATTTTGGTTTCTTTCAAGATTTGCCAGAAAAATCTTGTTATATTGGTTATCTGAGGAAAGCCAGGAAAACTCAGAAGTGGGGTTTTTTAATTGTGTAAGCCCACATACAAAGACACAATTGTAAGGGTTTTGGGTGAACCTGGGAAAACCTATCTTTAGTGAACGCTAATATCCCCTGTGTGAGGATATTAGGAGTGGAGTAGCTTTTTGTGTGGCTGTTGGATAACAGTTGGTGAACACACAGGCGAACCACTATAAATCCTTTGAGTTGTGGTTGATTGATTTATTCTTTTAATTATTTTTATTCTTTTTGTGGGATGTATGTATGGTGGTGAATGTTGTAATTATTTCAAGCTTTGTGAGAATGTTGTAATAGCTTAGAATTTACTTTCTGCTATTCCTTTATAAGTTTGTTTTTCAATTTCATTTGAAAGTTGTTCCAGCAAGGTTGCCCTGCCATTTTTATGGTGTATGGTGTCCCTAGAACAATACATCTTTAATTACAAGTTATTTCAATTCATTTCATATTTGTTTTTGTATTCCTCTTCGATTTGAGACTTGATACAAAGACCTTTCTAGAAATAAGGTTGTCCTACCATAAACTCTGTTTTGGTGTAAGGTTGTCCTTAGAATAACGTTTGTATCAACCTCTCAAGATCTTAATTTTGAGGTTGTTTTTCTTTCCTGCATTATTATTTAATTTGGCTATTAAGAACTAGACCTTCAAGAAGATTTCTCTTATATGGAGAAACCATTGCACATCTTGGATTGGAAAGAACATGTATTACGAACCAAGATTGTATCGTTGGTAAAAGTATTATGGAATCATCACGGAGTAGATGAAGCATCCTATGAATAAGAAGTTGAATTGCAAGAAAAGTATCACCACCTGTTTGAAGAATAGTTCAGGTAAATTTTGAGGATGAAAATTTTAAGGGGGTAAAATATAACAACCCTAGATTTTGGTACACGTTAAAATCATAATTGATTTTTATGAATTTAATTTTTTGAATGAGAGTAAAATCCAATCACTTAGCTGGTTGGTAGAGACATTCTTAGTTGAGAGAGAGAGAGAGAGAGAGAGAGAGAGAGAGAGAGAGAGATCCCTGATCCATTTTTCTTTATTTTTATGTTGCTAGTTTATTTTTTCCAATCTATGCAATGGATGGTGTGGATCGACCACATGATCATTGCATTGGTCCATAGGGAAATTTTAGGTAGAGCCGATTTAGAATATAGATCTGGGTTGCAGTCTTTCTAGTAGAAATCAGTGTGATCTTATCTAAGGGCCTTAGATCTAATATATATGGATCATTTGATCCTAAGGGCCAAATGATATCACAATCCTTATTTCTAGTTCAATCTAATCGTAGGTTGGATTACATCAATCAATTCTAACTGTAAATATTGTTTTAAACCTTAGATTCTAAGATGATGATCGGATGGATTAGATCTAATCTCCACCATTCATGCATAATATAGGATAGATCTAACTTAATATTTAGAAAGTGTGAGTGGATCTAATCGTTTGATGGACCATAAAGATGAATGAAATGAATTGTATATAACATGCTAGGATCTAAAAGTTGAGAATATGGACAGTCTAGATGTAAACGATAAATTGATCCATCCTTAAGGAGGGATTTTTGGAGTCAATGAATGGTTCAGATCTGTCCTATATAATCAGAAAACCATTTAAAACAAGAAAATCCAAAAAGTTAGAAGATTCAAATCATTTGGACTTAGCACAGAAGTGTCGAATCTATTGGTCGACCGATCAGTTAGATTGATCAAAACCAGCACAAAGTGTCTAGCAACCAAAGTCCAAAATTTGAATTCAGTTCCATCGATCGACAGGTTAGTTTGATCAATTTAATGGGACAAAAATTGTCCAGATAGTACATAGATCGATCGAAATAGGTTTCGATGTAACCACGATCGATCAATGGAATTGTCGATCAATCGATAATTCGTTAGAAATTTCTATTTGAATTGGAAATATGATATTTTAATTATACCACGTAAAGTAATTATAATCTTTGATCATCTTGAGACATTGGAATGGTCAAAGCATTTTAGTTAATTAAGTGGACATCACATAGAAAGATAACCATCTATGTGTATTGTGGGTGGAATCTAAGAGAATTTAAATTTGACAAATGGATTCTCAGGGTAGGCGGCCCTAAGTTAGGATAATCCAAAAATGAACCGAACTGATGTCTTTTTTTTTTTTTTTTTGAAAGGTCTTTGTATGGTTTACTTTATTAGGGATACATGACATGTGAAGCTTGATCTTTTTGTGGTGCACGCCTGAAAATTGAAATATCTCTATTTTCAACGAAGTTATACATGGTTTGCTCCCACCTTCCCGAAAACAAAATCATAAAAATAAATTCAAACCGTTCAAATCATGGGCCTCGCTGTTAGTTCGTGTAACCTAAACAATAATACCCAACAGATAATCCTAGCCATCAATTCGCCGCCCAAAAGCGAGTTAAATGTTAATTCATGCTGAAAATTAGACCATACACTCATCAGGCTAGTCAAACCGTTGGATGATTGGAGATCTGACCCAGTGCGTGTTTGCAGTGCATTTGGCCCGTTGATTTGTATGATTTTCACGACACGATATTTTCACTGTGGGCCCACCTTTTTGCACGGGTTGGATGTCCTACACATGCAACACTTTAGAGAGAAAGATGGGATAGCGTTCCAACTGTGCGTGCTAAAGATGTTTCCAAAGCACACAAATACACGGCACAATGAGATATCCTCATGCATGCGGGACCCACAAGGTATGATGACGAAAGCCTCAAATTTCAACGCTGCAGATCACGAGGACCCAAGGATTGGTCTTGTGCATTGAATCTGGAAAATGCGATAGTGGGAGAACAATGCTGTCTAGCCACGTGGCTAAAGCCAGTTTATCCGGAGATCGTACATGAATCTGATGCATTGGATTTGACTGACTTTGTGAACTTCTCTCCATCATGGTTGGGGCACCTTTTGGAAAGCTTGAATGTCCTGTACACACCAGGTGGGCCTCACAACTTACGGCTGCTTAAAGTGGTACTGTTCCAGCTGGAGTACGCTCCAATAACGGTGATAGTGGCTTTTTTGGGACCCAGATGGTGTGTGTAAGGCATCCAAACTGTACAGTAGGTGCGCCAACGTGATATGCGTGTGCCAGGAAAAAAATCAGGCCAATGCATGCAATCATCAGGAGAGCCACACTATAGTGCTAAGAAAAACCTAAATTCAAGTGTTAGGATCCATGCGTGTGTGCAGGGAATCCAACCTGTCCAAAAGTCTCACCCCACGTTGACAATGGATCATGCTAAAAATCAGGCTGATCCAATAGATCAGGTTGGCCATGCCAGATGATGTAGCAACATCTAGGCTAAATCTCCGTTGTTGATTTTAGCATAACGGTTTAAAAGTTTGAGTTTAATATATTAGATGCATGTCATCATCATCGACTTAAAAAGATAATTACTTGAATCAGTTAAATCGTTAAGGATTCTCATAAAGATACATGTTTTTAATTCAGTTGGACATTAAAAAAAAAAAAAAGAAAAAAAAACTTTTTAGTTAGACATAAGGTAAGCCATGACCCCACAACTGGTAGGATTAAATTTCTGTCCCAAAGTATCCTACGTCGGCTGATGGGCTCACACCCAATTATATGGCCAGATTCCATCCATTAACTTGCGGCTCATTTTTAGAAGATGGAAAGAGATTGAAATGACAGGATTTGGTTTTTGTTTAAAAGTTCATTTAGTTAGCTTTCTTACAAGACCAAGAAATGATAATTATGATATCATATGGTTAGCCATGAAAACCCACACCTGGTAGGATTAAATTTCATTACCGAAGTACCCTATATCGGCTGTTAGTCTCATGTCCAATTATACGGTCGGATTCCATCCATCAACTTGCCGCTCATTTTTAAAAGATGGAAACACATTGAAATGATAGGACTTGGTTTTTGTTTAAAAGTTCATTGAGTTAGCTGGTAGTATTAAATTTCAGTCCCAAAGTACCCTACATTGGCTGTTGGGTTCATGCCCAATTATATGGCCAGATTCTATCCATCAACTTGCAGCTCATTTTTAGAGGATGGAAAGAGATTGAAATGATAGGACTTGGTTTTTGTTTAAAAGTTCATTAGTTATCTTTCTTACAAGCCCAATAATGGATAATTTTGATATCATATGGTTAGCCCATGAGAACCCACACCTGTTAGGATTAAGTTTCAGTTCCACAGTACCCTATATGGGCTGACGCCCAATTATATGTGCAGATTCCATTCATCAACTTGGGGCTCATTTTTAGAGGATGGAAAGAGATTGAAATGACAGGACTTGGTTTTTGTTTAAAAGCTCATTGAGTTAGGTTTCTTATAACCCCAAGAATGGATAATTTTGATAAGATATGGTTAAGATATGACCCATTCAATGAACATGCATATGGGATTGCGCAAAAGCGGAATGGACAATTTCAAAGGCTATGTCAGATCTCCTTTGGGATGTCAGATATCTCCCACTATATGTTGGATTGTGCCAAATTTTGTACTGAAGACTTTTGAAACGTGGTTTGCGTACGGGATAAATCCTCCAAAATTTTAGAATAATTAGATTTTTCTCTTCTGTCTTTTATTATTATTTTTGTTGTCGTTGTTATTATTTATTTATTTATTTATTTATTTATTTTGTACTGTATGTTTGTATGTACATACAGACTGAGAAAACGCTTGGGGTTCTAGACTTCATGTTTAAATTCTTGCATCACCCTCCACCAATTTCATTGTGTTTTTGCTCCTCATAATAAGATGGTATTGGCAGTGTCCAGTGTTAATTGGTACAAGGAATCGGATGGTCCCACATACTGTTTAAAGGCTCCCAATTTCATCTGAAAACATATGCTAGAAGGTATATAATGCATTTAATGTGTTTTCACACGTTAGTACTCCAAAAATATTGACGAGCATTGTATTTGCATGGAATTCCCACACACTTGCATGTGCAACTTGTGTGCACCTCATAGGGAGAGCAACAAACCAAAAATAGATCATGATTATTTTTTTTCTTAACTTTTTTTTTTGGGTAACTTTTTTTTTTTTTTTTTCTTGTTTTATTTTACCAGTTATGAATTCCTTCGCTTGATCAGTCAAGGACTTAATCACTTTTTGAGTATGATCAGAAAATTATTTCATTGATTGTTCACAAAAAGAGGCCATTTGTGAGGTAGACATATACTAAAAAGTTGGACTGATCAACTCATTAGGTGGACCACACATCATAGATTGAGTCACCTTGGCTATACATTAGTTTCAATGTTGTGAGCCCATCTAATGAGTGGACCATCTTGATTTTCACCCCAGGTGATTTCATAGTGTGGTTAACTTTTTGCATGGCTTGGATGTTCTACACAAATGAATCTTTGTTAGAAAGAATTGCACATTAGGAGACCATGGAAGGATGCAAAAGAAAATAAAGGGATAATTCTAAATACCCCATTTAATTTTTAAGAAACGTAAACGCTCCCCTATGGTTTGGATTAGTGCATATATCCGTTTCTTATTTGCAAATGAGTTTTTACAAATGACTCCCTAACTAGTAGGTTATTTGCAAATAGCTACATCATTAATTCGTGGTTATTACAAATACCTACATTCGGTCACTTTTTTCTAATTGTTATTAGCTTTTTTCACAAATAATGAAAAATATTAAAATTATCTTTACTCACTTTCCAATTAAAAAGAGTCATAATTAAGATTATTTTGTAGCGTGTTGCATTTGAAGGAGAATAAAGGGTTCATGTTCTCCCCATGAAGGAGAATTTTGTGATGTGTTACATATAGTGATTTTCATCATTCTTTAATAGTTGCAAACAAAAGTAACGAAAAGATACCAAAATATATGTATTTCTAATAATGGTGAACTAAAATTTGTAGTTATGTGAAAACTTTATATTTTCTATGTAGGTATTTACAAATACCTTAGAATTTGCAAGGGAATCTTCAAAAATCCCTTTGTAAATTGATTGCATCATTCTTTAACCCGGCGTATTAGTACCATTATCTTTAAGATATTGACTGTTTTACTCCTATGTCATGGCTAAGTGGTTGGAGACAAGTGGCCAACATATTGTGCTCATGTAATCCAACCCATTCAGTGTGGTCACCCTACCATGAAAGAAGGAAATTTCAAAGTCAGACCAATACAACCATAAGGTGGCCCACCGCAAGTTTTGAAGTTTTGGGGTGGGTGGGTGTGGCCCAGCTGATGATTTGATTAGCTTGAATTTTTGGCAAACAAAATTAATGGTAGAGGGACCTTGCTAGACTGAAAGATGCACAGGGCTAGTTTAGTGTATTTTGTCATCCAACCGTTCAAGTTGTTCAATTTACCACAAAAAAAGCAACCCAAAAATCAAGTTGATTCAACCATAAGGTGGTCCATCATTGAGGTTTGGAGTTTTTTTTGGTGGGTCTTGCTCACCAGATGATTTGATAAGCTTAAACTTTGGCATACAATATATAATCATGTATTGAATTGGACTGTGCTTGACTGGTTTGGATACCATTTATGCATGGTAGGCCTAACACGGGTTAAAAGAACTCCTAAGATGAAGGTAGTGTTTTCTTCAATGCAGATTCCTCTAAACTCTCTAGCTGAGGGGAGGAACTTGCAACAATCCAACTTATAAGAAGGTGTTTACAATTGCAAAAACTAAGGGGAGGAACTCACCTCCCATGATATGAGCATAAAATCTGAATTGTTCATGTGATGCGGCACCCCGTGAAACCCTTTGGGCTCAATTTTCACCATAATCCAAAACTTTGATGGGTCATGGCAAAAGGAAATAGTTTTCTCCTTTAATTTGTTGCTCTCTTTTGCCACGGCCTACCAAAGCTTGGATCAAGGTGAAAGTTGGGCCCTAGAGGTTTCATGGGGTGTTGCATCATATGTACAGCTCATATTTTACACTCATGTTAGGGAGATGAGTTCTTAAAAAGTTCTCATGAGTTCCCATGAGAGCGCTGGTGAGAATTTATCCTCTCTCTCTCTCTCTCTCTCTCTCTCTCTCTCTCTCACACACACACACACACACACACACACATATATTTGTGTAAAGAAATGTTCATATGCACATGGGAAGGTATTATGAGGCTTGATGTGTGATGACATTCATTCCATCAATCGGATGCACCACTCCATGTTAAGCCATGTGCCTAAAAATCAGGCTAATTCATGCATTAGGTGGGTCACACCACAAACAATAGTGAAGAGTAGATGCCCCCATTGAGACCTTGATTGTTTATAGGCCCAACGAGATGTGGTTTAAACATCCAGCTTATCCATTGCGTGTGTCCCAGTTGGATGAGGTGTCACACCAAATTTTAGTCCATTCCAAAGCTTAGGTGGGCTCCACTAAGCGCTTTAGATATTTTCTTTGTGATTTCTCATGATTGCAAATCATATGGTCCATCCAGAATTTTGGGTACGACTGATTTTAGGCAAATTTCATAATTTAGAGGGGACCTATTAAATGTACGGTGTGGATGCCCATCACGCATCACCATGTAGCCTACAGAGCTTGACCTCATGGGAAGCTTCCCTGAGGTTGACTTCATAGTAACATTTCCCTGTATATGTGTGTGTGGGTGGTTCATATAAATTCATGATAACAAATTAATGTGACGTTTGGTTAATGGAATATAGGAGTCGTTGCCTATCCATTGGATTCGGATGAATAAGAATGCACACTAAGCGGGCCGTGTACCATGTCGTTTCCCTCGATGCATAATTACAAGACTTGCTTTGGCACCTCACCTCTTACATAGAAAGCTACGACTCAGTTCTGGGTTTTGTTTCATGCCTAGAGTCCAATTTCAATAATCGTGATTTGAAAAGTTTCCCTTTCCGACAACACAGGGTCCGCATGGAAACGTTGTAGCTGCGCAACGTGGGGAGAGCTCCAAAAATATAATAATTAAATACAAAAACCGATATAGGCCAGACTCCTACGATAATTTATCACCATTTTTAAGATATTGGCTATCATTCCTCACATGTGGCACCCACGAGCAGCTATCAATGATATCCAATATATGGTTCACATGGATGAATGAAATCCTGGGCGTGGGGCCCACCTTTATGTCCTTGACCAACACCAAAAGGTGGTGCCTCCCCCTTGAAGCCATATGCATGGCAGCCACGTGTGAGTGATCAGGATCATTGGACTTTGCACATCATAGGTGGGCCTAAAAAAAACTTGTAAAACCTTCGTGTGTTGGATCTGATTGTGGATTTTTTTATTTTTTATTTTTTATTTTAACAACAAAAATTTTCATTAATGGCAAATATGTTATATATAAAGCCATCAGGAACATTTGGGAACCCCTCAACAACAATAATCTCAAGGGCGCCAATCATAACGGCAGTCAATCCGACCACCCCTATACAAAACCCTCCCAAGGGACTACCGGGTAGACCCGAATGGATCCTAGGCCTACACTATCTAAGAAAACCAAGTCTCGAACCTGAGTCGGGAGGTCATTCAGGAGGTTGATGAAGATGGACTTTTGAAGCTCACTTCCCATGCGGGCCATCCCATCAGCTGGGCCTTTCCCTTCCCTTTGAATGAGCCTAATAGAAACATTTCCTTTGTGCATGAGCTTACCAATCCTGGAACTCAGGGTCTCTAGTGCCAAGAAGGAGTCGACGTCCCCAAAAGGAGGTCTACAACAAATTTAGAATCCGATTCAATCTCGATCTTAAACAGTCCCCTGCTCAGCGACAATAGAAGACCATCGTACACAAATTGCATTTCTGTTCCGTTATCAGAGCCGGACCCATATCCTGTCCCGAAGGTGAAAATAAATTTCCCTTTGTGTCCTCTAACAATCCCTCCTCCTTCAGACTGCCCTGGGTTGCCTATAGCTGAGCCATAAATGTTCAACTTCAACCAATCCTTCACTGGCCTAACCCACCTAATTATTTCCACATGACCCCGCCTTTGGGGAGGGGCCGAAATTCCCAGACTTTCCTAGAGTTGAATCCTACCCGAGAGTTGGGGAGTGGCCTTCTCCTTACCATCAAGCAATGTCTTAATCCACCATTTGATACGGGATATGCATGCTGCTAACAACACCAGCTTGTGGTCGAACTTGACAGCATTCCTAGCTCACAAGATTTCCCATAATACAAGACTGAGAATGATCCTATGAATGGAGGTGGAGTACCCTCCTGCTAATGACGTGATCCACCACTATCTTAGCCTTCCTTCCACTGATTGAACCTGCATGAACAAGATCGTGAAGATTGAACAGAAATAAGTCCAAATTTTCTTCGCTAGGTATCTGTAGAGAAACAGGTGGCTAAGCGATTCAATTTCTGGCTTGTTGATTGAGCCCCTCGTCGCAACGGACGCACTTGGACATAAGAGGGATCCCTTTAGTTTGGATCCTGTCATCCACAGCCACAACACCTTACAACAACGTCCAAAGAAAAATAGCAATCTTTGGAGGCAACTTCCCATGCCAAACCCAACCCGACTAGCTCCTACTAGAGGATCTAATCTTGCACAAATCCTAAATAGACTTTAAAGGGAAATTTCTAGAGGAGTCATGGGGCCAGAAACAGGCTTTGCTTTCCTCAGAAATGGCGAAGCCCCCTTGGAAGATGAATTCCACCACATCTTGTGGTAAGAACGAAAAAAATGAGGAAGGGGGGAGCGGCTCAGACGACCCAAGAAATCCTTTATAGAAAAGGAAAGAAGCACATCCGAGATGGGCCTGGTTTCCCTCAGCTGAAGCGGGCCCAACCCTGACCAATTTTCTCTCCACAAACTGCTCGCCCCTTGCCCCACATTCCACTGAACATTTTCTTCCAACTTGGGCAGCAGTGCCCTGATTTTGCTCCACAGAGGAAAGGTGATGAAAGAAGGAGATCCCCTTTGCAATGGCTCGATATCGGGGTGGCGCTTTGCTCTCATTAGCTTTAACCATGGGCGTTTATCTACACCGAACTTTACATCCCACGCCATCTTCAACCTCATGACATCCACAACTTCTTTAGTTTTCTGATTCCCAAGCTGCAACCCAAGGCAACTTTCTCTTACCTTCTGCCCACTCCCAAAAGAATTTCACAAAATATTTTTCCAACTTAGCAATCACCTGACTCGAGACCTCCACTATAACCATGACATGCTATTATATGCTACGGGATGCTTCCCAGGACATGCCGAATAAGAGTCACCCTACCTGCTTAAGATAGATGCCTCGCTTTCTAACTGCTTACTCTTTTTTCAACTTTTTCCAGCAAAAATTGGAAGTCTGCAATTTTCACTTTGCCCCTAGTTAGTAGTACTCCTAGGTAACGGACCCTAGATCTGGATCTAAAAATTCTAAGAAGACGTGTACCTGACCCTTCCCGTTAGCAGCTTGTCTAAGCATAGAAAATAGCTCTTCTTGAGATTAATTTTTTGCCTTGATGCTTCTTGAAACGATGCCAAGAAACCCTTTACCACCTGGAGATAATGTGAGACCCGTATCCTATCCTGTACCGTTCCGTATGCCTCTGTGGTCCTCCTAGTTGAATTCCGGCGACCCGCGATTTATTATCAGTGTTTGCGTATGATCCTGAGTCGTGTCCCGTATATCAGAGTCAACTCAAATCGAGACTTGTACCCTTGCAACCGCGTCGTCGTTGCGGTTCCGATGTCGCATCTCGCGCGCCGAGGCAATACCCGGGCCAGGAGATGTAGGCCCGCGTTCAGTTCGAGGAAAACACCGCGTGTTGCAAATCCCAAGAGAAAACATCCCATCAATCAAATACACATCACACATCAAATGTCAAGTACAACCACTCTCCTCAAAGTCAACTCTCTCTTACAACCAAGTACACGTACATCACCCACACCCATCTCTCACCCATCACACCCCATCACTCATCCATCCCTCTCTCTCTCATTCTCCCAAGCAAACCAAGCACCCAATGTCCATTGTTGAGGGTCAAATATTACATATTGGACCCCAATTATTACCTAATTTTATGAACATGATAATGCTTAACGTCCTATTTTAATCGTATTTTTGTTGCAAGGTGAATTTAAAGAGCTTGGACTGAAAAAGGTATTAAAAGCATAGATTTAATGCTTTAAAATCACCAAGGCAAGGGATGGACCCCAGGGGATGAAGATTGAAGAATTTACACACTAAAGATACTAGAAGATCAAGTGATTGGGTTTAAATGGGCCTGAAAGTCGTCTAGAATTCAAGATCACAGGTTTCCTACCATTCGTTCGGCTCGAAACTTTATATTTGGCCTGAGGTAGGGGTGCACATGGGTCAGTTTGGTCCGGTTCTGGGGTGAAACCGGAACCGAACCGTTCCTAATGGTTCCGCAGTTTTTGGAACCGGAACCGGACCGTTAGCACCATAGAACCAAACCGGAACCAGACTGTGAAAAATGGTTTGGTTCCAGATCGGTTCCGCAGTTCTGGTTATCAAATGGTTGGTCGAAAGCTGGCATCCCTTTGGCTCTCACCTTGGCTGGTTTTCTCTTCTCCATTCTCATCAGAAGAAAAGTCCAATCACCTCAACAACATCAAATGAACGATCTCGATGAAGAGGAAGTCGAAGAAGATCACTACTTTCTACAAACTCAAGGTTCAACTTCTTTGAAAATATCGTAGACTTAATGTCAAGATGAAGCTAGGGAGGAGGAAATAAGACAAGTCGTTGGTAAAGACGGATCTGACTTAGAGGAAGAGATCGATGGCCTTAAGAACCAGGTCAGTGCTCTTCAAGATAGGGCATGAGAGCTTAAGGCACGTTTCCTTCATTATTGTAGCCTGCATAAGTATGGTTCTGCTCTTAAAGAGCTCCAAAACACTTTGGAATTGGAGATGGCCCACATCGAATTCTTAGGTATGAAGGTCGAGGCCATGGGAGCGGAAAACTAAAGGCTCAAGGCTATGGTAGCTGAATACCTAAGAATCATTGAGGCACTTGTGGTAGCGAAATTGGAGGTGGAGTTGCTTCAGGGAAGGACGAAGAAGCTTTCAAAGAGGAATAGGGAAGGCGAGCATGTTCTGCACCGGTACGCTTCAGCTTTTTATTTTTTATTTTTAAACGAATGCTCAGATCCACGGTTCGGATCTATGGTTTGTAGCACGATTTGGTTCAACGGTTCGGTTCGGTTCTACATGGCTGTAAACTGGAACTGATCCGTAATCAACAGTTTTGGGAATTTGGGAACCGGAACTAGACCGTTAGCATCCTAGAACCAGACCAAACTAGACTAATCCAACGGTTCTGTTCCGGTTATATGGATCCAACGGTTCGATGTGCACCCCTAGCCTGAGGACCATAAATTAAACGTACACGTTAAAATTCAGCCCTTGGATTAGTGTATAAGTGACTCGATAGACAAGATCAGACAATAACCATTAAGAGAGCATCTTATTCATCTTTGAGAGATTAGGGCCCAAACTTGACTGATGAAAAGAGCACGAAAAATGAGGAATAACTGCTCAATTTCAAGGAAATCGGATGGTGCATTCAAACATAACGCACTTCGGAAGACAGTGGCTAGAATGATGGCAAATCTGTAAATATAAAGAACTCCAGATGCATGCACGTAAGTGATAAGAGGTTTAATTCAATGATGGGTATTACCTCATCACAAGTGGATGGTGTGGCCCACCTAGAGTTCGGATCTACTTCATACTTTGACCCATGGGCTTACACGTTACTAAGAAGATGATGAGCAGAATAGATCTCTAAGAATGTCATCAGAAGTGGGCCCCACCTATTTTTTGAACAAAACATCTAAACAGTTCCCTTCTGGCGCAAAACATCCAGTGATGAATGTGCTTCCGATTGGGTTTTGACAGTGGGCCCCACTTATCATCCCTTTTCATGATCTGGACCATCCAATGTGTCCAGAGGGAGGGCTTGACCCTTGCTTAGGTGTCTTTTTGGACCCATACAAGTGAACACATGAATATCTCATCCAAACGGAGGACAAACGGTAGAGTAGAAAAAACCAGGTGAGCCACAACGATGCGAAGCCAAAACATTCTCTCGCCAACCAAAATTTCGCCACCAAATTAGTGGGTGAGGCAGATTTCACAGTTGCTTGTGATTGAGGGTGCCACCACATCAGCGCATGTCCGAGATTCCATTGTGTAGGGCTCTATTTTGGGGATGATTTATGCACTAAATTGACTCCGTTTAGGAGTTCAGTGGGGCCCACCACCGAGAAAATAGATTAATCTAAACCATTCATTAGATACTGTGGTTACAACCAGACCAACTTGAGAAGAAATCTCGTCCGAAGATCTCTAACACACCACTCATGGTCCTTTCTTCATTCAGTCACCACAGCGCATGGTGCAGCAAAACTGACTCTGTTTTGTAATGCCACTTACTGCGTAAGCTATTACACACTCCACCACCGCCCTTGGCTGCAGACCACTATAAAAGGAGACGTGAGAGAGGGCTTTAAGGGGATTAGATCGGGCAACGTGAAGGCGTGGACGTGAGCACTGGGAAGGGAGAGAGCGTGGAGCAGACGACCATCTGCAAGAGGTTTTCTTTCCCTTATCTTAATTTCTGTTTTGTTATGTTTAAGAGATTTTAGTTAAATCATGTTGGTGATTGGCTAAACCTCTTAG
Organism: Magnolia sinica; assembly: GCF_029962835.1. NCBI lineage: Eukaryota > Viridiplantae > Streptophyta > Magnoliopsida > Magnoliales > Magnoliaceae > Magnolia > Magnolia sinica. Next base: position 55,512,937 of record NC_080588.1, read on the forward strand.
CTAGGGCTAAGAGGTGAAACTTGAAGCATGATTAGGATGTTAGCTTTGCTTTGGTATATGTTTATTGAACTCTCATGGATTCTAGTTTGATTATAAGGAATATTTTTAGTTTTTAATGGTTTGTTGTGACTCAAATTACAATAGATCTGCGATAGCTTGAGATATTCTCTTTTTATGTATTGAGGTTGTGAATTTGGGAACCCCGTTGTTCACCATCGTCTCATGGGCATGGTTGGGTGATGGAACCCTTCCTAACTTTCACAATTCTCTCATGATTGGATTAAATTGTTGTTGTTTGCCATAGTCTCCTAGGCATGGTTAGGTGACGGAATCACTTCCAAATCTTCACCATTCTTATTTATTGATGATTAGATCCATGAGAAGTTCAGAGATCTGACAAACCTCTTCTTACCAACTGGATAGGATAGGACTCTAATTCCAGTTGTGTCCTTGAATCATTGCTAGGTAGCTTCCCAATTGCTACAAGTGGATCCTTGGCACCCTAGTTCCCACCTTTATTTTTATTAGTTTTTAATTAATCTATTCACAATTATTCTCTTAATTTTCTCTGATTTAGATTTCATCTTTGCCTAGTTCTAGTTCAAGTTACTTTTAGATTACGTACAAGGTTCAATCCCTGTGGATTCAACATCGGTCTTACTGAGATTATTACTACATCACAACCCTATACTTGGGGTGTGAACATCCATGGCTTCCATGGAGAATCTAGTGTGGCCCACCTTCCTACCTCCCATCTCCACCATCCAAGCTTCATCTCGACCATTGAAATGTATTCCATGGAGCTCTAGGACGCATCGGTGGAAGAAGAAGTCCAAGAAGATGATCGGTGGGTTTTTTTCTATGATTTTGATGATTAGAGGGCCCACTTGTGGTGGGACCCATCTTGATGTATGCTTTGTATCATGCAAAGGAGGGCTCATAGTGGCGGAGCCCCTCCCCTTCACTCGTTTCTGTCTCTCTCTCTCTTTCTCTCTCATATTTCGTGCCCACCCGAGGATGTGTGAGAGAGATCCAGACCATCCAGCAGTAAGGACGCCCTTGCTGTCCATGTTGCTGGACGTCCAACGATCACAGAATTGATGAAAGGAAAAACCCAAACATTAGCTGGATCCCAGCTTTGTAGCCATCAGTGTGGACCCCATTGTAAGGTGTACCTGATCCTCGCTGTCCATCCGGTGGCTCGCACACTGTCCAACAGTGGGACGCCCATTGACCAGCAGCAACAGCCCACCTTGTTGTTGGCTATCTGGATGAAAGGCAAACATAAATATCTGCTTGATATAAAACCGTGGTGGGCCACCATGAGGACCCACCTTTGATGTATTTATCCATGTCGTCCATGCTATGCACGTGGGGCCCACCATTGATGACACGAGTGGCCCACACCCACGTGGGACCATAGTGGTGCATGTGATTCACCCACACCGTCCACTGGATTGGGACATGGGATGCCAGCCATGATGTATGTATTTTAACATACCATCCATTCATTTTTTTTACTGCGTGAGGGGCCCACCCCACATGTGCTGCATGTGTGGGATGGGACCCACCTAGATGTATTTATTTAATATCCACACCATCCATTTCTGGATAGTGTAGAGAGGGGCCGACTTTGATGCATTTGTTTTATGCAATCCATCCATCTGTCTTGGACATGGGACGTGTGGGACCAACATGCCATATGGTTTGCATCCTCATCGTCCATCCATATGGTCCCACCTTGATGATGTGTTGATCCACTGTCCAGCCCGTGGACGGTGGGTCCTAACCTTGATGTATGTATTCTATTCTCACCATCCATCTGGACTGGGCGGTGATATGCAAGGCTCACCGTGATGAATTTGTTTCAGACATGCTGCCCGTCCATCTGGTGGGACCCACCTCTGCGGTCCAGACCGTCCATTTGGACGGTGGGCCTAGCCACCTCACTAGCTACATAGCTGTGTTTTGATGTCAGTATGCTCTGTGGGCCTCCATGATGGATGAGTTTTTCCATGATGTCTATCCGTTTTTGCTTGTGGGACCCCCTGCAATGTATGTTTTGATCCACACCGCCCATCTGTGTGGGCTTGACCATGATGTACGTGTATTGTACACACTGTCCAGCAGTTGGACATATTTGGACAGTGCTGTACTACCCCACTGCGATGTATTTGATTCATCCACATAGTCCAGATGATCTTGACGGTGCTGGATGTGTTTGGATGTGACGTGGACTCCACCATGATGTATTTATTTCATCCATACACTGCAAGAAAAACGGGCAAAGGCTACGGCCAAAAACCAGACCAAAAGCCCTTTGGCTACGGATATAATTCGTAGCATGTCCGTCACTATTGGTGGGGTAGCTAAAGGTATAGCTATGGATTATATCTGTAGCAATAGATACCAATAGCTATAGATATAATCCGTAGCAATACCAGTAGTTACCCCACCAATAGCGACGGACGTGCTACGGATCATATCCGTAGCAAAAGGGATTTTATCTGTAGCAATAGATACCAATAACACCAATAATACCCGTAGCAATAGATACCAATAACACCAATAATACCCGTAGCAATAGATACCAATAACACCAATAATACCCGTAGCAATAGATACCAATAGCTATGGACAAAAGCCGTAGCTATAGCTACGGATTATATTTGTAGCTATTTTTTTTTTAATTGTAATAATACGACTTGTTTCCATTGCAAGAACCTGCTATGATTGATAACTCATCTAAGCTTAATGCTAATAGAAATAGTACATAATATCCAATCAGAAAAAAAATGATGCATTTATTACAAATTGCAATCAAATCATACAATCATCCTACATTCAGGTTTCTAAATAAACAATACTTCACTATGCTCAACCTATCATAAGAATTACAACTAAGGTGTGCTCTCATGTGCAAGAAACAAATACACTCCAACACAGTAAACACCCACCATATACATTCAATAATGCTCACATTTTTACAGCATTTTCTTCCTTCAGACGGTCAATTTCAGCAAATGCAGAAGATAGAGCTTCTTCTTTCCTTGAAACTACAGATGTAACTTCTATGGACTTCGACACAAGATCACTTTCAAGTTTTGAAACCCACTACGCCAAAACAGCGAAAAAAAGATGGTCTAAAACTATCTCAAATGACCAAAAAGGACGGTCATGGACCGGCGCATGGGCCGTCAAATTTTGACGTGTCATATTACTTAAAGGACGGTCGAAAACCGTCATTCTTATTGACGAAAAAGGACGGTCATGGACCTTCCTTAAAAAGGACGGTCATGGACCGTCTCTTATGAGCCTTCAAAAGACGGCCATCGACCGTCCTTTTAAAGGACGGTCATGGACTGTCCTTAAAAAGGACTGTCATAGACCATCTCTGATGAGCCTTCAAAGGACGACCATGGACCGTCCTTAAAAAGGATTGTCATGGACCTCTCTTATGAGCCTTCAAAGGATGGCCATGGACCGTCCTTTAAAAGGATGGGCATAGACCATCCTTAAAAAGGACTATTATGGACCGTCTCTTATGAGCCTTCAAAGGATGGCCATAGACAATCCTTAACAAGGAATGTCATGGACTGTCCCTTATGAGCCTTCAAAGCACATTTTCAAATTTGAAAGGGTCAATATACACCTGTTACAATATATTTCATTGTATTCTTCCTAATATACACCTGTTATATAATATATTTCATCATATTCACATTCACATCCATTTAAACCCAAACTACGTAAATCCAACATAAACTACATTCATCCAAACATAAACTACATCCATCCAAACACAAACAATCTTATCCACTTTACATTCATCCAAGCATAAATAAATATAAGGTTAGGTTTGGGTTTTCAAGCTTAGTTTTAGGTTAGGGAGTTGAGATTAAGATTAGGTGTAGGTTTAGGTTTAGGGATTTGAGAATACATTTAGGTTTTAGGTTTAGGTTTAGGTTATAGGTTATAGGTTTAGGTTTAGGTTTAGGATTAGGTTAAGGTATAAGTTTAGGTTATAAGTTATAGGTTTAGGGAATTGAGAATAGGTTATGGTTTAGGTTTAGGAAATCGGGTTCGGGTTTGGGATGGGATTTAGGTTTGGGTTTTCAAGTTTAGGTTTAGGATTAGGTTAGGGAGTTGAGATTAGGATTAGGTGTAGGTTTAGGTTTAGGGATTTGAGAATACATTTAGGTTTTAGGTTTAGGTTTAGGTTATAGGTTATAGGTTTAGGTTTAGATTTAGGTTAAGGTATAGCTTTAGGTTTCGGTGTAGGTTATAAGCTATACGTTTAGGGAATCGGGTTTGGGTTCGGGATCAGGTTTAGGATTGGGTTTTCAAGTTTAGGTTTAGGTTTAGGTTAGGGAGTTGAGATTAGGATTAGGTGTAGGTTTAGGTTTACGAATTTGAGAATACATTTAGGTTTTATGTTTAGGTTTAGGTTATAGGTTATAGGTTTAAGTTTAGATTTAGGTTAAGGTATAGGTGTAGGTTTCGGTGTAGGTTATAAGCTATAGGTTTAGGGAATTGAGAATAGGTTAAGGTTTACGTTTAGGAAATCGGGTTCGGGTTCGGGATTAGGTTTAGGTTTGGGTTTTCAAGTTTAGGTTTAGGTTTGAGTTAGGGAGTTGAGATTAGGATTAGGTGTAGGTTTAGGTTTAGGGATTTGGGAATACATTTAGGTTTTAGGTTTAGGTTTAGGTTATAGGTTATAGGTTTAGGTTTAGGTTTAGGTTTAGGTTTAGGTTTAGGCTTAGGTTTAGGTTATAAGATATAGGTTTAGGGAATTGAGAATAGGTTAAGGTTTAGGTTTAGGAAATCGGGTTCGGGTTTGGGATCAGGTTTTGGTTTGGGTTTTCAAGTTTAAGTTTAAGTTTAGGTTTAGGTTAGGGAGTTGAGATTAGGATTAAGTGTAGGTTTAGGTTTAAGGATTTGAGAATACATTTAAGTTTTAGGTTTAGGTTTAGGTTATAAGTGCAGGTTATAGATTTAGGTGTAGGTTAGGTTATAGGTTAAGGTTTAGGGAATTGAGAATAGGTTAAGGTTTAGGTTTAGGAAATCGGGTTCGGGTTCGGGATGGGGTTTAGTTTGGGTTTTCAAGTTTAGGTTTAGGTTTAGGTTAGGGAATTGAGATTAGGATTAGGTGTTGGTTTAGGTTTAGGGATTTGAGAATACATTTAGGTTTAGGTTTAGGTTATAGGTTACATGTTTAGGTTTACGTTTAGGTTTAGGTTATAAGCTATAGGTTTAGGAAATTGAGAATAGGTTAATGTTTAGGTTCAGGAAATCGGGTTCGGGTTCGGGATCGGGTTTAGGTTTGGGTTTTCAAGTTTAAGTTTGGGTTTAGGTTAGGGAGTTGAGATTAGGATTAGGTGTAGGTTTAGGTTTAAGGATTTGAGAATACATTTATGTTTTAGGTTTAGGTTTAGGTTATAGGTTACAGGTTTAGGTTTAGGTTTAGGTTAAGGTTTCGGTTTAGGCTTAGGTTTAGGTTATAAGCTATAGGTTTAGGGAATTGAGAATAGGTTAAGGTTTAGGTTTAGGAAATTGGGTTCAGGTTCGGGATCGGGTTTAGGTTAGGGTTTTCAAATTTAGGTTTAGGTTTAGGTTAGGGAGTTGAGATTAGGATTAGGTGTAGGTTTAGGTTTAGGGATTTGAGAATACATTTAGGTTTAAGGTTTAGGTTTAGGTTATAGGTTATAGGTTTAGGTTAAGGTATAGGTTTAGGTTTCGGTTTAGGTTATAAGCTATTGGTTTAGGGAATTTAAGAATAAGTTAAGGTTTAGGTTTAGGAAATCGGGTTCGAGTTCGGGATCAGGTTTAGGTTTGGGTTTTCAAGTTTAGGTTTAGGTTTAGGTTAGGGAGTTGAGATTAGGATTAGGTGTAGGTTTAGGTTTACGAATTTGAGAATACATTTAGGTTTTAGGTTTAGGTTTAGGTTATAGGTTATAGGTTAAAGTTTAGATTTAGGTTAAGGTATAGGTGTAGGTTTCGGTATAGGTTATAAGCTATAGGTTTAGGGAATTGAGAATAGGTTAAGGTTTAGGTTTAGGAAATCGGGTTCGGGTTCGGGATTAGGTTTAGGTTTTGGTTTTCAAGTTTAGGTTTAGGTTTAGGTTAGGGAGTTGAGATTAGGATTAGGTGTAGGTTTAGGTTTAGGGATTTGAGAATACATTTAGGTTTTAGGTTTAGGTTTAGGTTATAGGTTATAGGTTTAAGTTTAGGTTTAGGTTTAGGTTTAGGTTTAGGCTTAGGTTTAGGTTATAAGATATAGGTTTAGGGAATTGAGAATAGGTTAAGGTTTAGGTTTAGGAAATCGGGTTCGGGTTGGGGATCGGGTTTAGGTTTGGGTTTTCAAGTTTAAGTTTAAGTTTAGGTTTAGGTTAGGGAGTTGAGATTAGGATTAGGTGTAGGTTTAGGTTTAAGGATTTGAGAATACATTTAGGTTTTAGGTTTAGGTTTAGGTTATAAGTGCAGGTTATAGATTTAGGTTTAGGTTAGGTTATAGGTTAAGGTTTAGGGAATTGAGAATAGGTTAAGGTTTAGGTTTAGGAAATCGGGTTCAGGTTCGGGATGGGGTTTACGTTTGGGTTTTCAAGTTTAGGTTTAGGTTTAGGTTAGGGAATTGAGATTAGGATTAGGTGTTGGTTTAGGTTTAGTGATTTGAGAATACATTTAGGTTTTAGGTTTAGGTTTAGGTTTAGGTTATAGGTTATATGTTTAGGTTTACGTTTAGGTTTAGGTTATAAGCTATAGGTTTAGGAAATTGAGAATAGGTTAATGTTTAGGTTCAGGAAATCGGGTTCGGGTTCGGGATCGGGTTTAGGTTTGGATTTTCAAGTTTAAGTTTAGGTTTAGGTTAGGGAGTTGAGATTAGGATTAAGTGTAGGTTTAGGTTTAAGGATTTGAGAATACATTTATGTTTTAGGTTTAGGTTTAGGTTATAGGTTACAGGTTTAGGTTTAGGTTAAGGTTTAGGTTTAGGCTTAGGTTTAGGTTATAAGCTATAGGTTTAGGGAATTGAGAATAGGTTAAGGTTTAGGTTTAGGAAATTGGGTTCAGGTTCGGGATCGGGTTTAGGTTAGGGTTTTCAAATTTAGGTTTAGGTTTAGGTTAAGGAGTTGAGATTAGGATTAGGTGTAGGTTTAGGGATTTGAGAATACATTTAGGTTTAAGGTTTAGGTTTAGGTTATAGGTTATAGGTTTAGGTTAAGGTATAGGTTTAGGTTTCGGTTTAGGTTATAAGCTATTGGTTTAGGGAATTTGAGAATAAGTTAAGGTTTAGGTTTAGGAAATCGGGTTCGAGTTCGGGATCAGGTTTAGGTTTGGGTTTTCAAGTTTAGGTTTAGGTTTAGGTTAGGGAGTTGAGATTAGGATTAGGTGTAGGTTTAGGTTTAGGGATTTGAGAATACATTAGGTTATAGGTTTAGGTTTAGGTTATATGTTATAGGTTTAGGTTTAGGTTTAGGTTTAGGTTATATGCCATAGGTTTAGGGAATTGAGAATAGGTTAAGGTTTAGGTTTAGGAAATCGGGTTCAGTTTTGGGATCGGGTTTAGGTTTGGGTTTTCAAGTTTACATTTAGGTTTAGGTTAGGGAGTTGAGATTAGGATTAAATGTAGGTTTAGGTTTAGGGATTTGAGAATACATTTAGGTTTTAGGTTTAGGTGTAGGTTATAAGTGCAGGTTATAGATTTAGGTTTAGGTTAGGTTATAGGTTAAGGTTTAGGGAATTGAGAATAGGTTAAGGTTTAGGTCTAGGAAATCGGGTTCGGGTTCGGAATCGGGTTTAGGTTTGGGTTTTCAAGTTTAGGTCTAGGTTTAGGATAGGGAGTTGAGATTAGGATTAGGTGTAGGTTTAGGTTTAGGGATTTGAGAATACATTTAGGTTTTAGGTTTATGTTTAGGTTATAGGTTATAGGTTTAGGTTTAGGTTTAGGTTTCGGTTTAAGTTATAAGCTATAGGTTTAGGGAATTGAGAATAGGTTAATATTTAGGTTTAGGAAATCGGGTTCGGGTTCGGGTTTGGGTTTAGGTTTATGTTTTCAAGTTTAAGTTTAGGTTTAGGTTAGGGAGTTGAGATTAGGATTAGTTATAGGTTTAGGTTTAAGGATTTGAGAATACATTTAGGTTTTTGGTTTAGGTTTGAGTTATAGGTTACAAGTTTAGGTTTAGGTTTAGGTTATAAGCTATAGGTTTAGGGAATTGAGAATAGGTTAACGTTTAGGTTTAGGAAATCGGGTTCAGGTTCGAGATCGGGCTTAGGTTTGCATTTTCAAGTTTAAGTTTAGGTTTAGGTTAGGGAGTTGAGATTAGGATTAGGAGTAGGTTTAGGTTTAGGGATTTCAGAATACATTTAGGTTATAGGTTATAGGTTTAGGTTTAGGTTTCGTTTTAGATTATAAGCTATAGGTTTAGGGAATTGAGAATAGGTTAAGGTTTAGGTTTAGGAAATCGGGTTCAGGTTTAAGTTTGGGTTTTCAAGTTTAGGTTTAGGTTTAGGTTAGGGAGTTGAGATTTGGATTAGGTGTAGGTTTTGGTTTAGGGATTTGAGAATACATTTGGTTTTAGGTTTATGTTTAGGTTATAGGTTATAGGTTTAGGTTAAAGTTTATGTTATAAGTTATTAGTTTAGTGAATTGAGAATACATTAAGGTTTAGGTTTTGGAAATCGGGTTCAGGTTTATGTTTGGGTTTTCAAGTTTAGATTTAAGTTTAGGTTAGGGAGTTGAGATTAGATTAGTTGTAGGTTTAGGTTTATGGATTTGAGAATACATTTAGGTTTTAGGTTTAGGTTTAAGTTATAGGTTATAGGTTTAAGTTTAGGTTTAGGTTAAGGTATAGGCTTAGGTTTCGATTTAGGTTATAAGCTATAGGTTTAGGGAATTAAGAATAGGTTAAGGTTTAGGTTTAGAAAATCAGGTTCGGGTTTAGGTTTGGGTTTTCAAGTTTAGGTTTAGATTTAGGTTAGGGAGTTGAGATTAGGATTAGGTATAGGTTTAAGTTTAGGGATTTGATAATACATTTAGGTTTTAGGTTTAGGTTTAGGTTATAGGTTATAGGTTTAGGTTTAGGTTTAGGTTAAGGTTTAGGTTTAGGCTTAGGCTTAGGTTTAGGTTATAGGTTAAGGGTGTGATCCCTTCAAATACAGATATAAACACGGCCTGCTCCAATTGGCCATGCCCTTTTAATGCTATCTATAGGAAATGAATAACTTCATCATAGTCATAATAGCAGTTTCCATCTTCCAGGGACCCCCACTCAACATCCGAATAGCTCTGACGTACATCCGGGTATGCTCCATTAATTTCAAGTAAATACATAAACATGGCCTGTTCAAATGGCCAAGCCACTCCAATGTTGTCCATAGGAAATGGTCAGCTTCATCATGGTCATAACATCGGTTCCCACCTTCCAGGGACCCCCGTTCAACATCCGGATAGCTCTGATGCACATCTGGGTTTGCTCCATCTATTTCGAACTAATACATTTAAAAATAACATAATAATATCTAAAAGCAACTGGATACCTGGGGAAGGCCTCCCATATTCGTATTGTTGGTTACTCATCCTTTTGTCTATAAGCCACAATCGACCAATACTTTCTATTGCTACCTGTACTCTGAAACCAACACAAATATAACTGGGAAACAATATAAGGAATAAGAAAAAATGAATATAATTGTACATATCATTAAATGTTTCCTTATAAGGAGGTGATATTATATCTTTGATAGTAATAACCTGTATGACAGAGAAAAATACAACCGATATAGTCTGTTACAATTTAAAGGAGAAAAAAGATTTGTGGCTGCACCAATATTCTAGTACATTACGAATGACTTAGATTGGGATTAAGCCACTGCATAGTTCTTTTTAATTAACCAAGTTACTAAAGGTTATAAATTTCATATTTAACAAAGTATCATTGAATGTCGTCTCAAATCGTTTCTGGTTGGTGCATTCAAAAAAATTCAAATACATAATCAATGTATATTCTTGTTACATCTCGTACTACAACAAGAGACAATGTTCTGTCAATACTTCAGTTACATTTAAAATTGAAATCCTTTAGTGACTTGGTTAATAAAAAAACAAATGACAACAAGCCATAATTAATAAAAAGGATGCTAAAGCTTAAATAAATAAAAAAAGCAACTTGATCAAAAAAGGATTTCAGTGAATAATCACGTTTTCGTCATACAATATGTCCTAGAGTTTAAAAAGTTAAACAAAATTACTGAATATTCAAATTCTCATGAGGAATTTGGGCCAAACAACAATTTCACCCAATTGAATATCTTCAAATGTCCTGTCATCATTAAACAACTTTGTTGTACGAACATTGATATCATCTATTACAACTCTGATGCATTTTGGAGGGATGCCTGTAGTATCTGACGCCATCTGCCCACTAGCAACAGTCCGACCACGGATATCTCTCAATTGGCAAATTTGTTCCATCGATGGAGTTGTTGCAGAGTCTTCTCAAATACTTGAGGGCTCACCAGATCGACGGTGGGCCTATAAATAAAATAATGGTTTCATCTAAATAATAATGTTACTTTTATCTTTAAAAATAATAATTATATCATTTGATCACGAAAAATGCAGTACTTGAGATGCAGCTGTATTAGGGGAGCGGTGAAATAGTTGGCTTTGATGAGTAATTTGTTACCTAAGTTCAACAAATTGTTGCTCAATAATCGTACGAAATTCTTACAATTGAGTCATTGATGCTTCAAATTTAGCCTCAATGGACATACGTGCATTCCTCTCCGACCGAGCTTCTATGATGTAGGGGGTGACAACCTTCATAGTAGTCTTAGAAATACCCAAACCCATGCCCTAACCCGGCCTCTACTATCACGACCACAAACCTAAACAATAATTTTTAAGTTTAGTGATGTGTATATATTATTATTAAAAAAAACCAACGGCAATGTATGTAAAGTGAGTTGAATTGATGGAAAACCTGTGAAACTGGGTCGTGGTTTAAATCTTTGTGCTTATTGGAAGGATCACTGCCAGCTATCAATAATATTCTTTCCTGTTAGAAGATAATTGTTACAATAAATCCTTCATTGTACTTAAATAAAAAAATGATTAAAAATTGATAAATTATTCTCACCGCTGTTTCAAGATGTGTTTGTGTTGGGTAAGACCCATCAGATCTGCTATCAGTGGTAACAAACAAGTCGGTCCTAGTGATGATAGTATTTAGATTTTCTTTTCGCTGTAATTATATAAGCAAATTAGTTAACAAGAATTTATATTCATCAATTAAATTGTCAAAAAATGTAGTACAAATTATCATTTTCTCTAATGTCCTAGCAGCACCTCGTCTTCCAGTCGTGTGAGGGAATTTCACCTGTGCTCTAAAAGTCTCTCCCTTTTTACGAAGATTGATTAATAATTCTGTGGATTGTAGATTAATGAAAATGTCCCAATCCTTTTACTTCACACCAATGGGACAATTTCTTCTTCTTTCTACATCATTATTAAATTTATCATATTTCTTTCGCAGATTGTATTTCCATACCTTCCAAGCTTTGCTTACTTTCAAAAATGCATATTCTTTTAACTCATCATTGATGCTGTATGTGGCCTATTTCATTAAATTAATAATCAAACAATCTTATTGAGTAAGAATTAGAAATAAAATCAAGAACAAACATGCTCACCAAAACCATAGACTAGATATTATCTTTAATTGCACCAGACACTTTGCGCCAATCAGCAAATGAAATTGGACAGTGTGTCCTACTAAGTTGCCTTAAAAATGTGTTGAAAGATGCTGATGTTTCTCTGACTGGTTTTTTATATTCATTTAATTCAAGTCTCTTCCTTGCATTGTTTCCTTGGGCTGAAGCTGATGAACCACCAAAATCCGACATAATTCCTGCAATTTTATAAAACAAAACAATATCTCATTATTATGTAATTGGCATTCTATTAATATTTTGATAGCTAAAAAATTGTAACAATCATTACTAAATAGAATTCAACTCACTTTCAAACTGATTTGAATCTTATTAGTTTCTTTTCCGTTTCCTATGACGTGAAGTACTTGGCTTACTCTCTACCCATGATTTTTCCTGTACATGTTCATCTTCTTCATTTGAATCATCGATTAATGAAAGTGTTGAAGAACCTACATTCCTTCTGGCCTTAAACTCAAGTGGATCTTCGTCAATCTCTTAGGAGCATCCAGTACAACATGCCAGTCATCGCTAGTTGGATCCTTACAGTAGAAGACCTAAGTTGCCTGAGATGCAAGAATAAACGACTCATCGTCTTACTTCAAGTTCCATCTAAACCTTCCTAGATTGACAAATATCAAATTTGTTTTGGGATCTATGAAACATCCATTCAATTTATCTTTAATATGCACCCAATCACAGTAGAAGAGTGCTACTCTAAAGTCGAAGTAGTTCAACTCAAGAATTTGTCTAATGATGCCATAATAAGTAACTTCTTCTTCTATAGGATTCCTGTCCCTGGTGCTTGCCCTGAAGCTAGTTAGCACTTTCATTGAGACTCCACTATTCTATGTTGTTCTGTTCATTTCAGAATTCGCAATGCTAAAAACATATCCATTTACTGAGTAAGTATTATATGATATACATTTGAAGTCAGGACCATCGGCAATTCTCTTAAATTGAGACATTTCTTGATTATGTAGTTGATGTCTTAACCAAGGAATATATTCCATTAGTTTTCCTGCTAACAGATTACCTTTTCGATTTTGTCCTGTATGTGTTTGGCCTTGGATGTATGATTGGTACTTCCTAGAAATTCCAAATCATAGCAATTAATTATATATATATATATATATAACAATGTTTATTAACATAAGCCATTTAAAAATATAAAAAAGAATAATATACTTCATTAACTTACTCCTCCCATTGATGATTTTCAACGTGATGTTGTAAAACCCATCTACATGCTTGTTGGTATTGCACTGTAGTAAGATCATAAACTTTTCCTTTCTATCATTCTTGGAATCACCAGCATTTTCATCATCATTGAATATTTTTAGTCCTGTCTTATGACCTCCTATTGTATTATTAGGATAGTATTATATGCAGTACATCATAGATTCCTCTATAATGTAGCGTTCCGCAATATAGCCCTTTGGGTAAGCTTGATTCATCACATACTTCTTGTATATTCTCATCATCCTGCTAAATATTAAAATTAGGTATTGATGAAAAAATATAAGCTATTTTGAAAATTTTAATAAATTAAAACAGTTAAAGTTACCTCTCAAAAGGATACATCTATCGATATCTAACCGGTCTGCAAACTTGTGCCTCCTCCACCAAGTGCACAACAAGGTGTGTCATAGAAATGAAAAACGATGGTGGAAAATACTTTTCAAAAACACATAATGTTTCCACTATTTTATTTTTCATTTCTTGAAGCTCCATATAAAGAATTTCTTTAGAACATATGACGTTAAAGAATGTTGACAATTGTATAATGGCGGCGTGCAATGACTTTTCTTTCTTAAATGAATGCATTAATAATATGGGTAGTAACTACTACATTAGAATGTGATAATCATGTGAGTTAAGGCCCTTGAGATGATAGTCATCCATACTGATATGATGTTTCCAGTTTGCACTATACCCACTCGGAACTTTCAAATCACTCAAGGTTCGAAAAATGAGTTCTCTTTCAGATCTTGATAATGTGAAAGGAGCTTAGGCAATAACAACTTACCATTTTTTTCCTCTGGCCAATATTTTGATCTTATCTTTATAGCCATAAGATCCTGACGGGCTTGTAAACCATCCTTAGACTTGTCCCTCATGTTCATGATTATTGTAATAAGGTTCTCAGTAACATTTTTCTCGACATGCATCACATCCAAATTATGACGAATGGGCATATGCTCCCAATATGATAATGTAAAGAAGATTGATCTCTTCGACCAAGCAGTAAGGTTAGACTCCTCATCCGTGGTCTTCTTCCTCTTATTTTCTATATACTTTCCAAACTTGGTTTATATATTATTCATTTTAACCAATACCTGTTCTCCAGACAAACGCTTTGGAGCCTGCCGATTTTCATCATTCCCATTGAATTGAGTTCTTTGGCTCTTAAAGATATGAGCTCTTGGGAGGAATCTTCTGTGCCCCATATAAGCAAACTTCTTTCCATGTTTTAGCCAAACAGAGTCAGTCTCCTCACTACAAACAGGACATGCATACTTTCCTCCTGTCCTATACCCAGAAAGATGTCCATAGCTGGAAAATCATGTATTGCCCATAATAAAATCACCTTCATTATAAACTTGTTCTTCCCGAACGAGTCCTATGTTTTCAACCTTTTCCACAATTCAATTAATTCTTCAATTAATGGTTATAAATATACGTTGATGTCATGCCCTAGAACATTTTTTCTGGGAATTAAAAGTGTTAACATAATAAATTCCTTCCGCATGTATAAATGAGGTGGAAGATTGTATGAAACAACCATAATAGGCCAGCAACTATATGAGATGCTCATATGCCCAAAGGGGTTGAATCCGTCTGTTGGAAGTCCCAACCGAACATTACGTGGATCCGCAGCAAAATCACTAAATTTTCTATCTACAAACTTCCACATAGAAGAATCCACAGGATGACACATGTATGAGTCATTTTTAGCCCCCTTTGAATGCCACAACATATTCTCTGCAATCCATGATATGCTATAAAGTCTTTGTAACTTTGGTGTTAATGGAAATTATCTTAGCACCTTCCATTGTACATGTGAGACTCTTGATCTTACAACACTATTCACTTTTCATCTGCTTGCTTTACATGTAGGATAGTTTTCCTTATTAGCATGCTCCTTCCAGTACAGAATACAATCATTACGGCATGCATGTATCACCTCATAGTTCATACCCAACGAAGGTACTATTTGGCAAAGAGTTCTTGCTTGGCAAAATCTTCTTGAGTAGTTGCAACAAACTTGTAAAGCTGTTATCTGACCACTGATATCTACCCTTCATGCTTATCAACTCAATTGTCACTGACAACTTTGTATACTCACGTATACACGATGGATATAGGGTTTGTACCACATCCTCCCTTAATTTATTGTACTGAGTATCATTGTCTATGTCATCTTGAGGCTGACTACCATGTTCCTCATTGACCTCATTCATACATGCATCTAAGTCATCGGTTGAACACGACCAAAAGTATCATTATCCAAATCAACCATTTTGGGCAACAACTCTTCATTACAATTAGTGGCAGATGTACTAGGAGCCTTGGCATTGACACCCATATTGGGAAGTTGTTCTCCATGAAAAAACCAAGTTATGTATGTCTGATCTATACCATTTATAATCAAATGCTCAGAAACTGTACTTAGTATTTTCTTCCCATGCACATTACGACATCTTGGACAAGGACAACTATACCAATCAACACCTCTCGAATTTCTTTTCACAAAAATAATAAACGATTTAACGCCTTTAATGTATTCATCACTCATTATATCTTTCACCATCCAATTATTGCTCAGGGGCATCAAATCCATTCTGATATCATCTGCATGCAGCATATAAAAAGTGAGATACAATAAAAAAAGAGGCTTTTCATAAACTGTCAAAACACGCCACACTTGTGGTCACCAATCACAAAAAAATAAAGATCTATATATATCTGTTTACAAGGCTTAAACAATTTGTGGGCTATACAAACATAGACAATCGTTTACTTGTAAGTTAAATAATAACACAATAATCACACAACATCCATGCATGCATACATACATACATATACACACACATAAATCCATCCATGCATGTATGCATGCATACACACACATGCATAATCTGTCCATCCATGCATGCATGCATACGTTTCATCCATCCATGCATGCATGCATACATATACACACATACATACATACATGTGTTTTATCATAAAACCATGCATGATGCATTCATTTACAACTTAAAGCCAAACAAGACAGGCTGTAAAGATGTAAATCATTTATAACTTAAACCATTAACATGAATCCAAAAGACTCCTTAATTGAGTTTGGATTATTTTATTGATTCAGGTTGTTAATAGAAGTTATCTGTTGGTTGTGGTGGGTGATTGTTTAAGTAGCCGAATAGCTGTAGCATATAACACTCTGAAATAATCAAATGAAAAAACATGCATGCATCCATATATGCAGTTGTTTCAAGGTTAGGATATGAAACTGAGAAGCATGGAAGAATCCCAACTAACTTAGAATGCCAAAAGGATAAGAGAATTATGACAGATGCATATTTAATAAGTTGAAAATTCATATACAATAAGATCACAAGAGAGTTGTCAATAGCTGGATGCCCATATCATACAAGCTCTGTATCATAAGGGCTACAATCAGCTATATTTGTTACATGTTGATAGAAATAGAAAAGTCCCCTCTTGGTGTCTTGCCTTCTATCCTCTAAGCATCATGAGTTAGATTATAGCACAAACATGCCTACATTCATATCCATATTTCTAACAAAATGGCCTATCCATCAAGTGTATTTTCAAGATATTGAAGTGGGACTGAAAAACAATCAAAAAAATGAGATCAGGATGTCATACGTATTGAGCATAATTCCACATAGTAGCTAGAGAAATTAAAGCTGCCGTTGGTGGAATTATGGTACTTACAGGATAGTTGTCAATGTGCATTACATACATGTAAACAAACAATTTTCACATATGCAAAGGTAGGTCAACATGCGTCTATGTGTAGGTGTGATTGTGCATATGCAAGGATTTGCCAACAGTGAATCTGTACCAATATATGCACTAATTCCTGCAACATGTGCATTTTTCTCACAACTATTCATCATGCATTTGCATCCATGCACACTTTCATGAATATTTAATGCAACATGCATACAAATAAAGATGACTAGCTTAGGAATCTAAGAAATTTACTTTTTGCTGTAAAAGAATTATACTTGAGAAAACTTCCACTCAATTTATTAGTCATGTGGTAGCCAAAAAGATGACAAGGTTAGGAATCTGAGAAATTTAATTTTTTGCTGTAAAATAATTATACAATTTTGTCTCTAGGTTAATCTGAAGATATGGCACCATGCATTGGCAAATTGAGTGTGGTGTCTTTTTTTTTTTTTTTTTTAAATGCCCTTTTCACTTTTTTACTCTTTCCATCTCCCCTGAACATCTGATTCAGGGCATGTTCTAGCGTTCCCAGTTTCTTAAGTTGACGAGATGCCTTGCTGCCTAATTGCAGTTGAAAATCCTAACAGAACATCCCTGTTCAAATTTCAACTATCACTTAGGCTGGGGAGGTGGGAAAACACAATCCTCTAGTAATATTGTTCTGTTTTCTTCACTGTCTAAACATTAATCACATACCTTGAGGCTTTGGAAGCCTTTCCAAACCTGGGTTTGGGGATTTGCCCAAAGGCTCCCTTATCTGCTTGCACTTTAAGTTTCATCACTCAGCTGCATAGATCACACATAGCAACGACATTCAACAGCTGCAAGCCTAAAAGTTCATCCCTGTTATCGGAATCCAACCAATCAAATTCACTATTCTAATCATAAGCTTCAGGTATGACATTCACTCTTATAATCATCAGCTTCAGGTATGGTAGGCATTTGGTTGCATTGTTTTCTATTATGATGGGGATTTTGTTGGTTTTTCGGCCTAGCATTCAATCATTCGCATTGACAGGAGCCAATGTAGTACAATATTATACATGCACATATCCTTTTATAGGAAATTTGAATCATATAATGGCTGAGGATCATTTGGATGCATGGAAAGCTCCACTTGAGATATTGGTGTTCATGTCCAAGGGATTATTTTTGTGTTTGACTGCAACATTGCCAATGCACGATGGCTTCAATTTAGATGGGATGCTTGAGATATTGGTGTTCATGTCCAAAGGATTATTTTTGTGTTTGACTGCAACATTGCCAATGCACGGTGGCTTCAATTTAGATGGGATGCCCACTTGAGCATTGGATATGCTTCCATTTGGGCTCATGCCATAAAATGAGTTAAAAAATAGATGGCCTGGATGGATAAGACACACACATCGCAGTGGCCCCATAGAGTTTACTCACATGCTGAGTTACAAAGTATGCAATCCACCTTCTCCAACAGAGACATTTCGTCAAACACATGTTGTGCACACCTTAAACATTCACAACAAATGATGAATGACAAGACTATTCTATGTCTGCATCCATTGTATACATGGTATACATCTATAATAACCCAGGCCATCTAGATCATTGGTCCCATTGTTTACCAGACATGGCCAACGAACCCCCATTGCAGATTTACAGATCTAAAAATTAATAACTTAAATAAAGAAATGAGTACTTGGCCGGGGAAGAGATGAAGGGCAGGGCTGCTGGCTGCACCAGATCTGGAGATGATGCAAGTGAGGAAGAGAGAGAGAGAGAGAGAGAGAGAGAGAGAGAGAGATTCGGGGGTAGGAAGAAGCTGAGAGTCGCACGGGTGTCTAGGACGAGGACGGCGAGAGAGAGAGAGAGAGAGAGAGAGAGAGAGAGAGAGAGAGAGAGAGAGGGCATAGGGCGAGAGAGCGTGTTGAAATGGGGGAGACATTGGGCGCGGCTCTGTTTTGAGCACGCACCCAATTTTGGGCGGGACCGTGGCTAATGGTCGATGCTCTGTGGGCCCCACCATGATGTACATGTTTCATCCATTCCATTAATCCATCTTTACAGATCATTTTAGTGATTGATACAAAAAATGATAGGGATATAAATCCTAGGTGGGCCACACCACAGGACAAAAATAATGAATGGATATTCACAATTAAAATCCTCCTAAGGCCCATTGTACTGTTTATTTGACATCCAATCTGTAGATTTTGTCATAATGACCCAGATGAAGGGAAAAAATAAATATCAGCTTGATCCAAAACTTTTACGGCCCCTACAACATTTTTAATGGTCAAAATTCATTCAACACTATTTCCTATAATGTGGTCCATTTGAGATTGAGATATAATTCATTTTTTTATCATATTTTAAAATGATATATAAAAATAGATAGACGGCATGGATGAAACACATACATCATGGTGGGGGCCACAAAGCACCGACCACCAGTCATTGGCCAGTGTCAAGGGGAGTACTATCGGGGCACTATAACTTATAGTGCTTCTGGTTGTATTCCGACACTTAGAAGGTCTAATCGGTTGATCTCAACCATCTATTAAGTTCAGAACACATTTTCTGAGCTACCTTGAAAAATATTTAAACTGAACGAGTGATATAATCTATGATTAATTTGGCCTTTTTCTCTAACCATCCTTTTTCCAAGACATGGATAGGATCCTTTCAATTGGCTAACAAAAGTGATTCTTTAGACTCATAAGGAATCCATGATGGTCCCTTTAATCAGACCTACTTTTTTGTAAATGATCTTGACCGTCCATTTTTAAGACCATTGATCAAATAATTTTTTTTAGGTTAGATCAGTATGATTTATTCATGGTAGCCTATGAAATATGAGTTGGACCTAATAAACAGTCTAGATCAATGGAATGTACTCACAAATTTCCTAATACAACTAAGAGAACTGTAAAGCACTGTAAATAGTGTTATAAGAGCACTATAGCATTTTCTCAATTGCTATTATAGGTTAGGAAGTAGAGAAACGATTTGATACACCGGCTCTATCAAAGTTATGAAACAGTGTCTTCTTTTCCATCAACCTATCAAATAGGTAAAATAAATGTGGGCCATGTACACCATAGTGGTCATCTGATATGAAATCAGGTGAATCCAAACATAGATCGGGGAAATAACGTCAAATATCAATGGATAACCGTTGGTGTGACATAAGTTACATGAGTGGAGCTTTCTGTGAGTGGAACGGCTAGATTTTCATAATAAATTATTATCATCGTGTGGGACACATTTTGTACTGATAGGATTTACTAGATATGGGATAGAATGGAGGAAAAAGTTATATCATAACTTATGATCAACAGCTAAGTTTGATATTTTGCTTCGATGGTGTAAACCTGGCTGATTGCGTCCAACAGAAGCTATGATCGAACGGTTGGTAAAAGAGGAGTAGACCCCGATACCAAATGGTTTTAGGATTATCGCCTCAGCGTATGTAGAGAAGGGTGAGATGGGGAAGGCAGGGGAATATATGAAGAGGGCGATTTTGGTATTTTTAAGGAATGAAGGATGGAGGCCAAACAATAGGGTGGTTTCCACTTCTAGTGTGTTAGGTTGGTTGGGTGACGAAGGTGATGCGGAAGGGACAAGCTTGCGTGCGTTTGTTGAGTGTTGTGATTCCAATGAATAGAGAGACGTATCATGCATTGATCAAGGCGAATGTCAGAGCAGAGAAGGATTGCATCTACCAAGATGTCCTGGTAATTTATTTTTATTTTTTGTTTTTTTTTTTCAAATTTTTTTTTTTGTAAAAAAATCTGAAGCGATCCAAATTGTGCCCCATCCGATCCGACTCAGTTTTCCTGACCGAGTTGGACTCGGATCAGATCAGGACATGTATACTTCGGGTCGGTTCAAGGTCGGTGACCCAAACTCGGTCCTGGTTCGGATTGGGTTCGGGTTAAGCCATTGAGATTTCGGATCTAATCGACTTAGACCCAATTCGGTCCGACTCGGACCGATGCCTAGCTCTAGTATTAACTTATAATAGGTTGGATCTCAAATAAACATCACGGTGGGCCCTAAAAAGGTTTCAATAGTGGGTGTTACTATCCCACTCTTTTTATGGTGGGTCCACTTGAACTTTGGATCTGCCCCGTCAGCCAGATTCACCATTCCATGGGGGGCCACGGGCTTAAAAATAAAGTCAATCCATGACTTGGGTGGGCCACACCACATACTATAGTTGAGAGGGTTACCCTCCCATTAAAACATTCATAATCATTTATTAGGCCCACCTGGATGTGGTTCATAAATCCAGCCCATTCATTATGTGCGTCCCACTTAGATGAGGAGTCAGACCAAGTTTCATACACATCCAAAACTCATGTGGGCCCCACCAAATGCTTTTATATGTTTTAGGGATGTCTTCGCATAGTTTTAGAAGCTATGGACCACCTGAGTTTCGTATACAACTAATTTTTGGACTTAAAGGGGACACATCAAATGCATGGTGTTGATGTTCTACATACATCATGGTGGGGCGCACAGATTAACCTCATGGGAAGTTCCCATGAGGTGACCTTATAGTGCCATTTCAGTATTTAGGTAACTCCATGGGTGTTACTCTAACCGTGTAGGGCCCACCTTGATAAATTTTATGTATATCGACACCGTCCATTCACTCTATTTTACTGATCATTACCCTCAATTTGACTAGTTACTCGCCTCGATCATACTACATATGAGAAAGATATTGGGCAAACAAGATTGATCAACAATTTGAGTGAATTTTGATTTAAGCATCTGAAGTTATTTACTCTTCATGTACAACTGATTAGATTGTCTAAAAACAGTTAAAGGTTGTTCATAATATCAAAAATATATAAATGAATAGAAAACACAAACATCAACTTGATCCAAAACTTTTATGGCCTCTAAGAAATTTTAAATGGTAGAGGTTCAATCACACTATTTCCTGTGGTGTGGTTCACTTGAGCTTTGGATATGCTTCCTTTTTGTTCTTTAGACCTCAAATTATCTGTTAACATGGATGAATGGAGTGGATAAAATAAATAAATAACGGTGAACCCCACAGAGTTTACTCTGGTAAAGGTAACGAGTAACTCACTTAAATGTAGTGGAGAAAGGTTTCCTTAAAACATTCATAATCATATATTGGGCCTGCCTAAATGTGATTCACATATCTAACCCACTCATTATGTGTGTCCCACTTGGATGAGGGGTCAGACCAAGTTTCAACCGCATCCAAAACTCATGTGGGCCCCACCAAGTGCTTTTATATTTTTTAGGATGTCTTCACATAGTTTTAAATGGTATGGCCCACTTGAGTTTCGTTTACCAATGATTTTTGAGATATCTCATAACCTAAAGGGGACACATCAAATCTGCGGTGTTGATGTTCAACACACATTATGATGGGCCCCACAAAACTTATTAACATCAATTCTTAGGTTCTCACGAGGTCAGTAATTAAGTTGGGTCACAATTTTAACCAGAATATTTGGCCCATTTTACATGTCTAGTCCATTCACTCTATTTTACTATCAATACTCTCAATTTGACTAGTTACTCGCCTCAATCTCGCTACATATGAGAAAGATATTGGGCATACAAGTTTGATCAACAATTTTAGTGAAATTTGATTTAAACATCTGAAGTTATTTACTCTTCAATTTGAACTGATTAGATTGTACAAAAATGATTAAAGGTTCAATTAGTGGATGTGCCTAATAATTTAGTAATTTTATTTTTCACAAATACATTTAACATTTTTTTTTCAAAATGTATATTTTTTTTACTCTTTTAACTAAATATCATTTTTATTATAAATAAATTTAACATTTTTTTTTTTTACAAAATTTAGTCTTCTTTTTTAAAATATATATTTTTTTACAATTTGTCAATTTTTTGACAATTTTGTTTAATTTTTAAAAGTTTCTTTTTCAAAATATCATTTTTTTATCGAATTTTTTTTTTTCAAAATTATCAACATTATTTGAAGTTATTAATTTTTTTTTCAAAATCTAGATTTTATAAAATTACAGTTTTTTTTTTTTCAAAATTTAATTTTTTCTTAAACATTGTTAATTATTTTTCTAAGCTTCTCAACTTTTTTTTTTTCGAAATTGATAATTTTTTTGAGTGTCTTAATTTTAGGGTTATAAGACGGTTTTGGACCGTCTCTAATAGAGACGGTCTTTGACAGTCTCCAACAGAGACGGTGTAGGACCGTCTCTAATACAGACGGCCTAGGACTGTCTTTAATAGAGACAGTCATTAACAGTCTCTAATAGAGACGGTCTTTGGCAGGGCTATCAGGCGGCTAAGGACCATCTCTAATAGAGACGGTCTTTGACAGTCTTAGATTACAAGTAAAAGACAGCCAATGACCGTCTCTAATTCAGACGGCCAATGACCGTCTCAAATGATCGCAAATAAGACGATCAAAGATTGTTTCTAATGCAAACGGCCAATGACCGTGTCAAATGACCACATATAAGATGGTCAACGACCGTCCTAAACGATTTGTGGACGTTTAAATTTTTAAGACAATATTAAGGACAGTCAGGAGCCATCTAAAATTTTAGAGAGAGTTTATGGTCGTCTCTAAAGCGTCTTTAAACCAAGCAATTTTAGAGATGGTCCAGAACCGTCTCGAAATCCGTCCTTTTTTTTCATTTTTCACGTAGTGACTCTTCCCTTGAGAAAATGAATTTCATCCTCCACTGACTTCTTTAGCTTGTTAGCCTGTATAAAACAAAATTTGTAGACACAATCAAACAAGCATGCCTTTGTACACATTTCAAAAGGAAGAAAGACAAAAAAAAAAAAAAAAACACATATATGAAGAAATAAAAAATGTACCTTCAAATCTTCTAAACTATGGCAAAATCCAACATGAGTAATGTGTTCAAACCTAAGATGGACTTTTAAACTCAAAACCTAGGTATAGGTTAAGGTTATAGGTTTAGGTTTAGGTTTAGATTTTAGGTTAAGGTTAAGGTTATAAGTTTAGATTAGGTTTAAGTTATAGGTTATAGGTTATAGGTTTAGGGAATTGAGAATAGGTTAAGGTTTAGGTTTAGGAAATCAGGTTCGGGTTTAGGTTTGGGTTTTCAAGTTTAGGTTTAGGTTTAGGTTAGGGAGTTGAGATTAGTATTAGGTGTAGGTTTAGGTTTAGGTTAGGGAGTTGAGATTAGGATTAGGTGTATGTTTAGTTTTAGGGATTTGAGAATACATTTAGGTTTTAGGTTTAGGTTTAGATCTTAGGTTATAGGTTTAGGTTTAGGTTTTAGGTTTAGGTTAAGGTTAGGTTATAGGTTATAAGTTTAGGTTATAGGTTATAGGTTATAGGTTAAGGTTTAGGATATAGGTTTTGGTTTAGGTTAAGGTTATAGGTTTAGGTTTAGGTTAAGGTCTAGGTTTAAGTTATAGGTTTAGGTTTAGGTTATAGGTTATAGGTTATAGGGTAAAGCTTTAGGGAATTGAGAATAGGTTAAGGTTTAGGTTTAGGAAATCGGGTTTGGGTTTTGAGATCTGGTTTAGTTTGGGTTTTCAAGTTCAGGTTTAGGTTGAGGAGTTGAGATTAGGATTAGGTGTAGGTTTAGGTTTAAGGATTTGAGAATACATTTAGGTTTTAGGTTTATGTTAGGTTTACGTGTAGGTTATAGGTTATAGCTTTAGGGAATTGAGAATAGGTTAAGGTTTAGGTTTAGAAAATTAGGTTCGGGTTCGAGATCGGGTTTAGGTTTGGGATTTCAAGTTTAGGTTTAGGTTTAGGTTAGGGAGTTGAGATTAGGTTAAGGTTAGGTTTAGGTTTAGGGATTTGAGAATACATTTAGGTTTTAGGTTTAGGTTAAGGTTTTAGGTTACAGGTTTAGGTTAAGGTTAGGTTATCGGTTATAAGTTTAGGTTATAGGTTATAGGTTATAGGTTAAGGTTTAGTTTATAGGTTTTGGTTTAGGTTAAGGTTATAGGTTTAGGTTTAGTTTAAGGTTTAGGTTATAGGTTATAGGTTATAGGTTAAAGCTTTAGGGAATTGAGAATAGGTTAAGGTTTAGGTTTAGGAAATTGGGTTCGGGTTTGGGATTGGGTTTAGTTTGGGTTAGGTTTAGGTTAAGGAGTTGAGATTAGGATTATGTGTATGTTTAGGTTTAAGGATTTGAGAATACATTTAGGTTTTACGTTTGGGTTTAGGTTTTAGGTTTAGGTTAGGTTTAGGTGTAGGTTATAGGTTATAGGTTATAGCTTTAGGGAATTGAGAATAGGTTAAGGTTTAGGTTTAGGAAATCAGGTTCAGGTTCGGGATCGGGTTTAGGTTTGGGTTTTCGAGTTTAGGTTTAGGTTTAGGTTAAGGAGTTGAGATTAGGATTAGGTGTAGGTTTAGGTTTAGGGATTTGAGAATACATTTAGGTTTTAGGCTTAGGTTTAGGTTATAGGTTATAGGTTTAGGTTTAGGTTTTAGGTTTAGGTTAAGGTTAGGTTATCGGTTATAAGTTTAGGTTATAGGTTATAGGTTAAGGTTTAAGTTATAGGTTTTGGTTTAGGTTTAGGTTTAGATTAAGGTTTAGGTTTGGGTTATAGGTTATAGGTTAAATCTTTAGGGAATTAAGAATAGGTTAAGGTTTAGGTTTAGGAAATCGGGTTCGGGTTTGAGATTGGGTTTAGTTTGGGTTTTCAAGTTTAGGTTTAGGTTAAGGAGTTGAGATTAGGATTAGGTGTAGGTTTAGGTTTAAGGATTTGAGAATACATTTAGGTTTTAGGTTTAGGTTTAGGTTTTAGGTTTAGGTTAAGGTTATTACTTTAAGTTAGGTTTAGGTGTAGGTTATAGGTTATAGGTTATAGCTTTAGGGAATTGAGAATAGGTTAAGGTTTAGGTTTAGGAAATCAGGTTCGGGTTAGGGATCGGGTTTATGCTTGGGTTTTCAGGTTTAGGTTTCGGTCTAGGTTAGGGAGTTAAGATTAGGATTAGGTGTAGGTTTAGGTTTAGGGATTTGGGAATACATTTAGGTTTTAGGTTTAGGTTTAGGTTTTATGTTATAGGTTTAGGTTTAGGTTTTAGGTTTAGTTTATCAGTTATAAGTTTAGGTTATAGGTTATAGGTTATAGGTTAAGGTTTAGTTTATAAGTTTTGGTTAAGGTTAAGGTTATAGGTTTAGGTTTAGGTTAAGGTTTAAGTTTAGGTGATAGGTTTAGGTTTAGGTTTAAGTTATATGTTATAGGTTATAGGTTATAGGTTATAGCTTTAAGGAATTGAGAATAGGTTAAGGTTTAGGTTTAGGAAATCGGGTTCGGGTTCGAGATCGTGTTTAGGTTTAGGTTTTCAAGTTTAGGTTTAGGTGTAGGTTTAGGTTTAGGGATTTGAGAATACATTTAGGTTTTAGGTTTAGGTTATAGGTTTAGGTTTAGGTTTTAGGTTTAGGTTAAGATTAGGTTATAGATTAAGGTTAAGGTTATAGGTTTTGGTTTAGGTTTAGGTTTAGGTTTTAGGTTTAGGTTAGGTTTAGGTTATTGGTTTAGGTTAGGTTTAGGTTTAGGTTATAGGTTATAGGTTATAGCTTTAGCGAATTGAGAATAGGTTAAGTTTTAGGTTTAGGAAATCGAGTTTGGGTTTGGAATCGAGTTTAGGTTTGGGTTTTCAAGTTTAGATTTAGGTTAAGTAGTTGAGATTAGGATAAGGTGTAGGTTTAGGTTTAGGGATTTGAGAATACATTTAGGTTTTAGGTTTAGGTTATAGGTTAAGGTTATAGGTTTTGGTTTTGGTTTAGGTTTAGGTTTTCGGTTTAGGTTTAGGTTATAGGTTTAGGTTAGGTTATAGGTTATAGCTTATAGCTTTAGGGAATTGAGAATAGGTTAAGGTTTAGGTTTAGGAAATCGGGTTTGTGTTCGAGATCGGGTTTAGGTTATAGGTTTAGGTTTAGGTTATAGGTTTAGGTTACAGGTTTAGGTTTAGGTTTAGGTTAGGTTATAGGTTATAGGTTTAGGTTTTGGTTATTGCTTATATGTTGTAGGTTAAAATTTTGGTTATAGGTTAAGGTTGAGGTTTAGGTTATAGGTTTAGGGTGTGGTTTAGGTTAAGGGTGTGGTCCCTGCAAATTTAGATATAAACACGGCCTGCTCCAATTAGCCAGGCCCTTCCAATGATGTCCATAAGAAATGAACAGCTTCATCATGATCATAACAGCGGTTCCCACCTTTCAGAGACCCCCGCTTAATATCCGGATAGCTCCGACGCACATCCGGATCTGCTTCATCAATTTCGAGATAATATATAAGCATGGGCCTGTCTAAATGGTCAGGCGACCCATATTGTTGTCCATAGAAAATGGATAGCTTCATCATGGTCATAACAGCGGTTCCCACCTTCCAAGGACCCCTGCTCAACATCCGGATAGCTCCGACGCACATCCGGATCTACTTCATTAATTTCGAGATAAT
Source organism: Magnolia sinica (assembly GCF_029962835.1). Lineage (NCBI taxonomy): Eukaryota > Viridiplantae > Streptophyta > Magnoliopsida > Magnoliales > Magnoliaceae > Magnolia > Magnolia sinica. Next base: position 55,540,042 of record NC_080588.1, read on the forward strand.
ATATAAACATGGGCCTGTCCAAATGGCTAGGCTACTTTATCAATTAATCATATAGTATAAAGGAAAGAAGACTCACCAAACTTCTAGAAAAGAAAATGGCATTGGGTCATCAAACTTCTCACTTCCTCTTTATGCCTGCCATCCAGAATTATGCCCCTACATTTCTATAGAACCTAATTTTAAATGCATACACATACCAATGCTGAAGTGCAGGGGAGGGTAATTCGTCCAACTATCAACTCTAATAGCAAGTTCTACAATTAAGAAGAACAAACGAAGAAACTACTAAATACAATCAATTGAAAAAATAAAAGATGTCATCATTGCAGAAAAGCAGATACCTGTATTGTAGGCTTATTTGGAGGGTATAATGTTTCTGCTTCTGATGTCGGAACACACAACATCTTCACAATTTCTTTCGTTATAGACAATCTGCTGATAGAAGAAGCTGAGGAAGCTGTAAAAATGTCCACAGTCTGAAGACATAAACTTACATATAAGTAAACAGTTACAACAAAAAGATAGGCGCCAGTCATACAAGATTTAACACTGGAGAAAAATAAAAGGCAGGAGCAGTAAGAAGAAGTGAATCATATGTAGACCCCTTGATAAATGCTTCTAAACTTAGAAGCTAACAAAGCAATCCCAGAAAAGCTAAACCCTAAACCTACAATTCTCTTGCACCATTTCAGAAGATCCATGCTGATAACATGTCATAATACATGAAGTCAGAAACATTTACAGACAAGTTCAAACTTCAAAGGATATAGGCTACTTGAAGGGTTTATACTACCTCAATGTGAAGAAAGTTAGCATAAATGAAAATAAAAGGGAAAATATCAGAAATTAGTTCAAGATGACAAAAAAGTAGGAAATAAAGCAGGAAACAGAAGATACAATGTTGAAAGTTAGCATGTGACAAATAAATCTATGGGTTGTGGATTCATGCAGGACACATGTAGCTCATGCTAGTTTAATAGAAACAAGGAATAATAATTAATAACAATGACATGTGCAAGTATTATTGAGATGACATTTATGCTTAAAAAGATCCAACATAGCTTATCCTCACAATCTTTCTGAAGAAATAGAATCATTACAATTCATGTGGGCATCATCAACAATCTAATTAACCTCATATTGGTGAAAAACTTAGGAACTTGAAAGCCAACTAAATAAGTTACTTGGATACAGCTGTTAACTGTAGCATGTTGGCCAAATGCTAAAGTTCCACTAATGGCAATGTGCGTATCAATGCTCTATTTTCTGTTACTACCTATTCAACTTGATGGTATGGTAGTAATATTAGTACAGTTTAGACATCTTTAAGCAAAGGAAGAAAGAAAGAAAAGAAAGGAAACAGATTATTGCCATCTGAAATAACACTACCATGAACATTAACATTAAGAGTCTAAAGAATATATAAAAAATGTCGAGTTGCCTGAGTTGAGTCGAATTTTTCGTTCAGTTTTGTTGAATTTTTACTATTTTTCTCAAGTTTTAACCAAGGTGTGACTAGATCTAGTTTTTCCAAGTCTTGGTAAATCTGGTCTAGTCAAGTTGACTCAGCCAAATGAGTTGATTTCTTTCGAGTTTTAAAATTATCGTTTTGGCCATTTGAGCCCATTTCTTGTTATATAGAGACATGTCTAGAAGTAGTAGAGACTCATGAGAGTGAGTGGAATTCTCATGGCATGCTTAGAAATTTGAAACCCAAGTTTGGTTAGTGAGGTTTGGTTGAAATGGAAATATGAAGTGAAAATCTTCGGCATCAAGGTACTTATATGTACAAGTTGTTGTTTCTTTGCAAGATCCATCCAGGTATAGGCCCAGTTAGCATATTCCCAGTTAAATACCTAAATGGAGGAAAAAGAAAAAGAAAATAAAAAGAAAGAAAGAAAAAGGAAAAACAGGTCATAGTTTTTGTGTTAGTGTTAGTACTAAACATCATAAGTTTAGTATAGCTGTAGGTTTAGGTTAGGGAGTTGAGATTAAGATTAGGTGTAGGTTTAGGTTTAGGTATTTAAGAATATATTTAGGTTTTAGGTTTAGGTTTAGGTTTTAGGTTATAGGTTTGGGTTTAGGTTTTAGGTTTACGTTAAGGTTAGGTTATTGGTTATAAGTTTAGGTTATAGGTTAAGGTTTAATTTATAGGTTTTGGTTTAGGTTAAGGTTATAAGGTTTAGGTTAAGGTTAAGGTTTAGGTTATAAGTTTATGTTAAGGTTTAGGTTTAGGTTATATGTTATAGGTTATAGGTTATAGCTTTAAGGAATTGAGAATAGGTTAAGGTTTAGGTTTAGGAAATCGGGTTCAGGTTCAGGATCGGGTTTAGGTTTGGGTTTTCAAGTTTAGGTTTAGGTTTAGGTTTAGGTTAGGGAGTTGAGATTAGGATTAGGTGTAGGTTTAGGTTTAGGGATTTGAGAATACATTTAGGTTTTAGGTTTAGGTTTAGGTTTTAGTTTATAGGTTTAGGTTATAGGTTTAGGTTTAGGTTAAGGTTAGGTTATAGGTTATAAGTTTAGGTTATAGGTTATAGGTTAAGGTTTAGGTTATAGGTTTTGGTTTAGGTTGAGCTTATAGGTTTTGGTTTAGGTTTAGGTTTAGGTTTAGGTTTTAAGTTTAGGTTAGGTTTAGGTTATAGGTTTAGGTTAGGTTTACGTTTAGGTTATAAGTTATAGGTAATAGGTTATAGCTTTAGGGAATTGAGAATAGGTTAAGGTTTAGGTTTAAGAAATCAGGTTCCGGTTCAGGATCGGGTTTAAGTTTGGGTTTTCAAGTTTAGGTTTAGGTTAAGTAGTTGAGATTAGGATTAGGTGTAGGTTTAGGTTTAGGGATTTGAGAATACATTTAGGTTTTAGGTGTAGGTTTAGGTTTTAGGTTTTAGGTTAAGGTTATAGGTTTTAGTTTAGGTTTAGGTTTAGGTTTTAGGTTTAGGTTAAGGTTATAGGTTAAGGTTATAGGTTTAGGTTATAGGTTATAGGTTATATGTTATAGCTTTAGGGAATTGAGAATGGGTTAAGGTTTAGGTTTAGGAAATCGGGTTCGGGTTAGGGATCAGGTTTAGGTTATAGGTTTAGGTTTAGGTTATAGGTTATAGGTTTAGGTTATAGGTTATAGGTATAGGTTTAGGTTAGGTTTAGGTTATAGGTTATAGGTTTAGGTTATAGGTTATAGGTTTAGGTTTAGGTTAGGTTATAGTTTATAGGTTTAGGTTTAGGTTATAGGTTATAGGTTATAGGTTAAAGTTTAGGTTATAGGTTAAGGTTTAGGTTTAGGTTATAGGTTTAGGGTGTGGTTTAGGTTAAGGGTGTGGTCCCTACAAATACAGATATAAACACGGTCTGTCCAAATGGCCAGGCTGCTCCAATGCTGTCCATAGAAAATGGACAACTTTATCATGGTCATAACAGTGGTTCCCACCTTCTAGGGACTCCCACTCAACATTTGGATAGCTTCGACGCACATCTGGATCTACTTCATCAATTTCAAGATAATACATAAACACGGGCCTGTCCAAATGGTCAAGCCACCCATATTGCTGTCCATATTAAATGGGCAACTTCATCATGGTCATAACAACGGTTCCCATCTTCCAGGAACCCCCGCTCAACATCCGGATAGCTCCGATGCACATCCAGATCTGCTTCATCAATTTCGAGATAATATATAAACATGGGCCTGTCCAAATGGCCAGGCCACCCATATTGTTGTCCATAGGAAATGGACAGCTTCATCATGGTCATAACAGCGGTTCCCACCTTCCTAGGACCCCCGCTCAACATCCGGATAGCTCCGACGCACATCCGGATCTACTTCATCAATTTTGAGATAATATATAAACATGGGCCTGCCTAAATGGCCAGGCCATTTCATCAATGAATCATATTGTATGAAGGAAAGAAGACTCACCAATTTAGCTAGCAAGGAGAGAAAGTGTGAGTGCTTGGAATGTCGCCCTTTCTTTGAATAATGGATGCATATTCCACAATGCAATCTGAGAATGAGTAAGTTTTTTAGTTTCTCCGACAATGCATATGGGCACAGATTTACAAATAAAGATTTTAAAGATTATAAAATAGAGTAAATGATTATATTAACTTCCAAGTATCAATTAAGATGAAAAATGTAAATGATGATGGGAAAGAAATCTTGATTTATTAAATTATTGAAGGATAATGAGACATACCAAGACTGCGAATACCCAGAGCACTGCACCAATGTTGTACCTAGCTGCATTGATAGAATAAAAAAATTATATGAATAAAATGACAAAAAGCTAAGATATCAATACGAACTTGAGCATGAGTCTGTTTTCTATTACAATTAGCGAAATCAATACGAACTTACAATAATAGGTACCAGGTCTTTGGTCCAGGGGTGATCTACAATAAAAGGTACCATTTACCATGAACTAAAAGGTACCCAGCTTCACAAGAAATATCATTATCCCAAGAAGATACATGTGAACCATGTGGCAAAAATTGCAAGCAAAGATTAAAGAAAACAGTCGCTTACTTATGCTTCAACCTGCAAGTGCCTATATACAATTCTCCAATAAAGAGTGACCTGTGCTTCCATTAGCTAAATGCCTGGGACACATTGTCCTGACAAGGATATTCAACAAATGAGTCAAGTAAACAGATTCACAAAATACTGACATTGAAATGACATCAATCCATTTTTGATAAACCATGTAAATGGGAGGTCTCAGCTCACAGTATGCACACAAAATACATCAAGGGGGCTGGGTCCACCATATCGGATAATATCTAATATCCAAATGGTACAAACTGGAGTAAGTCCAGTCTACATAGGTATAGAAAGAATGAATAGCAATGATGTTTTCAGAAGACTGTAGGAGAACAGTTCTAACCCTTCGCACATTTTTCCTAACCACCCAAATGTTTATGTTTTCAGTAAGTGTCCACTAGAATTATAGAATTTTCTTAATCAACAAGACACTCATCAGACTGTCCCCACCAGGTAAATGCACTGATCTAGAAAAAAAAAGGTTGATCCACTCATCAAGTAGTCCGAGGCCAACATATGTACGTTATTTGCAGACTTTTTCCCTTTTTTCTTTTAACCATCCCATTTCTCCAATGATTATATATATATATATATATATATCTCCCTTAGTTCCATACACATGAAGCCACCTGATGAATGGACCCACATATTCTTGGGGCAAGATATTCACTTGGCGGACCCACCCATCTGATGAATAGCTGGGATCTCATGCACATGGAACATGTTACCACCTGTGCCTGCATGCGAAGAGGAATGTAGAGAGCCATATGCAGGATTAGCAACCTTTGTAGACATGGCTACCAATCTTATTTCACTTAGCAAAATCCAACTTGGAATTGGCCAAGAGTAAACTGTAAAAGTCAACTTGGCTATGATTACTTGGTAAGTGGTACAATGGCCAACGAGGATACAACTATTAATGAAAAATGAGTGTGAGGTCTTATGCATGCTTTATACTAAACATAATCTGTAACATCTTCTAGATTGGCTTAATTATGTGATACTTTAACTGTATAAAAAAAGTAGGAAACTGTGAGACCTACTTATTATAGAGAACTACCCTCATGGTTACATTACTAACTAAAGAACTCAAGCTCTTCTAGAACCACATGGTAACACAAATGTCACTAGTGATTAATTAGGCTTAATTTTTTCAATTAATAGAAAGGAAAGACTCAAAAAAAAAGAAACCTCACATTCCTAATCAAAGCAGCCTAAATTACAATTAGAATTCACCTAAATCGGCCTGATCATCTATTTACAACGAGCTGTTTATGTGAATTATTAGTAGTCATGGATGATAACTCATTATATTATTAGTAGCCATGGATGATAGCCCATTTGCAATACAATAAATATGGGCCTTTCATATCTTATATGGCTAGTCGAGATCCGAAAAAACATGATTTTTTTTTTTGTTTTTGTAGTGATTGGCAATGAAGGGTGGGACCATATCATGGATTGTTTAGATCAATGATCAGAATATTTATAATGCGATAAATATGGGTGTTAATTTCACTAACCATTGAATGGGTGGTGAGGATTCTCCAAATAGAATTTTTTATTAGATGTGCAATCAAGAATGAGAACTAGATGATGGACAGTCTAGACCAATGATTAGAAGTGTGATCAATATGGGCCATTCATTTGTCTAGCAATTATGGATAACACATGCAAAATTTGCACACATGAGAAACATCAAATCCTCCACACCAAGATGACATTGAGAGTTGTAGTTGATTAGGTGATGGCATGGGCCTCCAATTTGATATGTTCCTTAAGGCCCTGTTTTGTAGACACCTGAAAACAATCTCTCTTATTTAAGTAGTAATTATGTATTGGAGATCTTGATCTCGAATACATAACTACTGACAACTAAAATGAGATTAACTCAATTTTAGGCGTCTGCCAAACAGGGTCTAGGACTCTCCGATTTTTTCAGAGAATCGAAAAGATTGGGTTGTCAGTTCTGGTTGACCAGCATCCACCCGGTTTTATTAGGATTGTACTCAAATAATCAACCTTTTTTTTTTGGAAAATATTACTCAAATAATCATCTTTAGCTTTCGTTTGAGAATTAAAATTAATCAATCTTTATAAAAAATTAAAAATAAACAAGTATAACCTAAGATCAAACAGATCATAAGCAAATAATCCACTAGCATATATATATATATATATATATATATATATATATATATATAAATCAAACAGACATGAAATCAACCAACCAAAAAAAAAAAAAAACAGATCTAGATCTATCATAAGCAGTATCAAACAGATTCAATGGAAGAAAACCACAACCCTAGCAAATTGAAATCTTAACCAACAAATACAACAACGGATGTATTAAAATCCAATTGGCAGGAATATCCAAAACTGAATGCTGCCTTACCAAAGTTACTCAGACTCTTCACTGGTTTTAATTATTTTTTGTATTCTGATTTTGTTCATTATCCTCTCATCCCAAATCAACATTGAACATTTCTTCTGAAATTTCACATTAGCATGCTATGAAGGAACACCACCTGGTGGTATGTTGGGAATCAGTTTTGGAGATGGGAAATAGTCATGCCAAACCGATTGGATGATAAGCTACCATCCAACAAGTTAATATGTTCCCTAATTAGGGATTAATATGTTCCCTAATTAGGGATTCAACATAGTAAATCCCTAATTAGGGTTTCAACATTGTAAATCTCTAATTCAGAATTCACCATTGTAAAATCCTAATTAGGGTTTCAACATTGAATATTCTCGATCTCAAGGGAGATTGAGCACAAGATTGACAGAGAAAGAGAGAGAGACCTGAGAGAGGGAGATCGAGAGTGATTGTGCCACGTAATGAGGTTGCTTCACCGCTCGATTAAGAGAGAGCTCTCGTTCTCCCAAGTAGAATAGAGAGAGAGAGGACCGCATTGGGTAGCTGCTGGAGTTGCATAGAGAGAGAGAGAGAGAGACGCGGTCGATAGTTGCCGGAGTTGTAGCAGGTTAAGTTGTAGAGAGACAGAGAGAGAGAGAGAGTCGGGGGCTGGTAGAAGGAGAGAGAGAGAGAGAGAGAGTCGGGGGCTGGTAGAAGGAGAGAGAGAGAGAGAGAGAGAGAGAGAGAGAGAGAGAGAACTACCCTGTGCGCGCCCAAATTTGGGTCGGACGGACGCAGACGGTCCGGGCAGGGGCTCCGTGGGGCCCACCATGATATATTTGGTTAATCCATTTTGATAAATAATTTTAATAAATAATTTTAGTTTATGATACCAAATTTCAGTTATATTGAAGGACCAAGTGGACCACACCATAAGAAGCAACCGTAATTTAATATCCATGTTTCCTACCGTATGGTCCACTTGAGCCTTCGACCTAGCTGATTTTATTTTTCATCCTCTAATGTAATATTTACAAATATATAGACGGATTAGATATAACATAATTTTTTTTTAGGCCTCATAGAGCCCCTTACAACACCATTAATTATTAATGGTGTATCACTTTTTAGCTACGGATTAAAACCGTAACAATTATAGCTAAGGTTTATATCCGTAGCAAAAAAATAACGTGGTCTATATCCTTTGCCCCTTTTTTTGGTAGTGACACCATCCAGATAGTGCTGGACGATGCTGAAAAATGTTTGGATGGTGCTGATTTACATAGACAATGTTTGGGTAGTGCTGATCATCATTAGTGGGCCATGTACCCCATGGAATGATAGTGTACTATGATATAAATGTTACACCTACAACTATTAAAATGATTTTTGGTATGGTCCATGCCCATTTGAGGCCCATTAGTGTGGCCCATCCATTAGGCCCATCAAGATGTACTTTTGGCCCATGAGCGGGACCCACTTGTTTGTATTTTGGCCCATGTGACAGGGCCCAACTGGCTTGCATTTGAGGCCCATGTGATAGGGCCCACCTGCCTTGTCTTTAAGGTCTATATGATGGGGCCCACCTACTTGAATCTGAGGCCCATGGGTGAGGCCCAATGTGATGTATTCGAGGCCCATGGGCGAGGCCCATTATGATGTATCTGAGGCCCATTGTGACGTATTCGTGGCCAGTGGGTAAGGCCCATTGTGATGTATTTTCAGCCCATTTGATAAGGCTTAATGAGATGATTTCTGGCCCATATGTCGTGGCCCATTGTGATATGTATTAGCCCATTGTTGCGGCCCATTGTGATGTAATTTCAGCCCATATGGCGAGGCCTGGCGTGTTGTATATGTGGCCCTTGAGCGAGGCCCATTATGATCTATATTAGGCCCTTGTGTGAGGCCATGAGCCCACTATATGCTAGGCTCTATGTGGGCCACTCCTTGGGAGCAATGTTGGTTGAATGTCCACATTAATGGGTGATGATAGTTAAATGTCCACATTGTGACCTTCCCTTAGGCCTTTTATTAAGCTGATTCTGATTGGTAAGGCCGACTATTAAGGCCGATTCCAATTGTCGAGACCGATTCTGATTCCGATTATCGAGGCTGATTCCGATTGTCGAGGCCGATTGTCGTGGCTGATTGTTGAGGCTGATTCTGATTCTGATTGTCAAGGCTAATTTCGATTGTCGAGGCCGATTCTAATTCTGATTATCGAGGCTGATTCTTATTATCGAGGCCGATTTTGATTGGCGAGGTTGATTATTGAGGTTGATTCCAATTCCGATTATCGAGGTTGATTCCAATTGTCGAGGCCGATTACGATTTTGATTATCGAGGCCGATTCCGATTGTCGAGGCTGACCGATTGTCGAGGTCATTTGTTGAGGTCAATTCTGATTCTAATTATCGAGACCGATTCCGATTATCGAGGTCGATTATCGAGCCCGATTCTGATTCCGATTGTCGAGGCTGATTATTGAGGTCGATTTCAATTTCGATTTTGATTGTCAAGGCCGATTTTGATTGTTGATATCAATTTTGATTATCAAGGCCGATTCTGATTTCGATCGTCGAGGCCGATTATTGAGGCCGATTCTGATTTCGATCGTCGAGGCCAATTATCAAGGCCGATTCCGATTGTCGAGGTCGATTAACGAGGTTGATTCTGATTATCAATACCGATTCTGATTGTCGAGGTCGATTCTGATTGTCGAGGCCAATTCTAAATGTCAATACCGATTTCGATTGTCGAGGTTGATTTCGATTGTCGAGGCTGATTATTGAGGCCGATTCCGATTGTTAAGGTCAATTCTGATTTTGATTGTTGAGGCCGATTCTGATTGTCGATACCGATTTCAATTATCGAGGCCGATTCCGATTGTTGAGGCCGATTCCGATTCCGATTGTCGAGGTCGGTTCCGATTGTTGGGGTCGATTATCGAGGCCGATTCCGATTGTTGAGGCCAATTGTATAGGTCGATTGTCGAGATCAATTATCGAGGCTGATTCTGATTATCAGGGCCGATTGTTAAGGCTGGATATCGAGGTCGATTGTCAAGGCCCAATGTGATGTATATGTGACCCATATTCGAGACCCATTGTGATGTGCATTCAGCCCGTGTTTGAGGCCCAATGTGAAGTATATGCGGCTCATATTTGAGGCCCGTTGTGATGTGTATCCAGCCCGTGTTTAAGGCCCAATGTGATGTATATGAGGCCCATTGTGATGCATTTGAGGGCTAGGCATGGAGGCCATTGTGATGTATGTTAGGCCCATGTGAAAGGCCCATCATGATGTGTATTAAGCACTTGAGTGAAGCCTATGGTGTTGTATATTTGACCCTTGTGTGAGGCCATAGGTCCACTATATGTTAGGCTCTATGTGGGCCATTCCTTGGAGGCAATGTTGGTTAAATATCCACATTATCGATGCCGGTTATTGATACCGATTATGAGTATGTGATTGCATAGCATCATAATACATGCCTATACACATCATCTGTATGTTTGTTATGAGATGTGGTTAACCATTGCATATGTCATTGGGCAGGTTGTTATGAGACTCGCTGATAAGCAGAGGTTATCTCACATAAGCGCACGGTATGCGTAGGATTGATGCATGACTAGATTGTATGACTCATGCATCTTGCATTGTGTGTTGTGATTACTATATGCCCTAGCGACATTAGGGTCGTAGCCTCCACAGGCATATCGTGGATGGTCTGATGGGACACCAAAAATTTGTTATTAGCATCGGGCTGCCATAGATGGCCCTAGGTGAAAATCTTTAAACCCTCTTGGTACCAGAGGGCACTCCGATGTCGAAACTGAGTAGATATATATGAGTGCATGAGGACCGTATACTAGTAGGACATGTCTCCCACTATGTCATGGTCGGTTGGGAAAGGGTGTGACCTTACTCGCCTGAGTGAGGGGGAAATAATCTAGGTTGAGTTTGACCAGCTTGAGGAATGGGTCCACTATCGATGAGCCGGACCTGATATTAGTAGGTGGATAATGATGTCTCTTCCACTTACCCAGTTGTGCGCTTGGATAAGGGCGACAACTTGACATAGAGTGTCATAGACCCCGGTGATGATCCCAGAGATGAACGGTACTGATATGTAGACTTATTGGGCAGGAGTTGTATACTTATTCATTCATTTATTCACTATCCACTTGGGTTGATGGTGCGTAACTATTTATTACATGTACCTTCGCAATGGCCATGATTTCGGTTGGGGCGCGCGACTAACCTGAGATCAGGAATTTACCACATTGAGTCTGATTATCCAAATCAGGTATGGGATTGGTTTGGATAAAGTCCCTTGTGGTGGACCCTATAGCCTGCGATATTACGTACTATCATCCCGACTTCACACTCTAGCTTAGGCATTTCATTCGCATCACATTTGTATAGTCGATCCACATTGCCTAACTGATCTACATTACTTTCTCAATATATGATATATGGCTCATTATGATCTGTATTGCGTACCCTAATGTTGTATGACTCATGGACTTGTCAGTATTTCCGCTTACTCTGATATCATATGATTCATGATCTTGCTAGTATTTTTAATATTGTATGATTATGGCATTGTATTGTATACTTGCCACTTACCTTGTGCACATACTTTCACCACCCTCTAAGCTTTCTATAAGCTTATGTACGATAGATGCATGCATGTGATGTTAGGTTGCAGTGGCGTTGAGCTTGGAGCGTGCAGATGTCTTCTGGAGCTTTGATTTTATTTTGACATATGTATTTTCTTTTTAGCATTGTATTCAAAGTTTATATTAGTGGATATGTGATGATGATGTTGCTTTTGTGATTTGGGTAAACCTGCAGTTATACTTATTATGAGTTAAATGTACATTGAAAAAAAATAAAAAGTAATTAAAAAAATCCTCATTGTAGGATCCCAGGATCAGAATCTGGCGTATGGACACTGGGAGCCGAGAATTTGGTACTAGGGAGGCTGTCGACACCGGATTCGACAGTCGGGAATTTTGTGAACCCGGTTTCTGAGTTTTGGGCATGACAAGTAAGCTCTGCCCCCATTTAGGAACAAGAGCGTATCATCCGCACAAAGAAGGTGTGAGGCTAACGGGCATCCCCTACGAATCCTATAGGGCTGACTCCACCCTCTCACCATCAGCTGCTTGAAGCTCCTGGAGAATGCTTCTGCTGCCAGAATAATAGCCTGGGAGACAGGGAGTCTCCTTGGCAAAGAGCCCTAGAAGATTTGAAATATCTAGCTGCCTCTCCATTTATAAGAACTAAAAACCAGTTATTACCCCAACGACTTTCCATCAGCATGATCTATCTATCACTAAAGGCAAATTTCCTTAGCACTAGCTTTAGGAAGCCCCACTCCACCCTGTCGTAGGCCTTTTCCAGATCGAGCTTCAGCATTATGTTGCCCCCTCTCACTTTCCTGTTTATCTCCTTAACTACCTCTTGGGCAAACGCTATGTTCTCCGTTATAGGGCAACCTTGCACAAAAGCTCCCTGCTTAGAAGAAACCAGCTTTGGTAGCTGCATCCCTTTTGCAGATTTGATTATGGAATTGCCAAAGGATCTTACTATGCATCAGATATGGAGATTTGAAAAACTATGGGGCATATCTTGTTGGGATGCCATTGCTAATATTAGTCAGATGCCGGAGTCTTCCTCTCCTTACCTTGTTAGAGAAGTTCTGATGGGATTGTTATTTCTATCGATGGTGTTAGATTGGAGTGAAACCCATCAAAACTCCACTTCCCAAGGCTCCACATGAATTGATAATCATAGTTCCTCTAAAATACTATGTACATATCACAGTTGTAGCACTCCACCCCTTACACAACTTAATGGGGTCCACTAGTGTACCCAATCACACTATCCAACCTTCAAGATAATCTACACCGTTGATTAATAAGGCCCACCTTATAGAATTCTTAGATCGTGCTCTGCGAAGAACATGATCACATGATGTTAGTTCCTACACAAAATGACCCAAGTAGTGGATAGATCTAACCAAAATGTTTGTTACAAGATTGAAGAAAAAGAAAATTTAAAAAAAAAACAAAAAACAAAACAAAACGAAGGGCAAAGCAGGAAAGATGGAGCTATTAACATGAGACGTGGCATGATTACGGATAACAGTCCACCGATATTGAAATCCAAAGATCCAAACCACTTATTAAGTGACTATACATTAGCTTAGGACTGTGTAAAACCCATATCCTAGTCCATACTGTTCCGTCGACTCCCGCGATCTTTCCCGTTGAATTTTGGCAACCTGTGACGTATAATCGACGTTTGCGCACGACCGTAAGTCGAATCCCATAGATTTGAGTCGGCTTAATTTGAGACTTGTATCATTGCAACCACACCATCACCGTGGTTCCAATGCCACAACTTACGCACCGATCTGATACCCTGGCAGGAAGATGTGAGCCGGCGTTTATTTCGAAGAAAATGCCGCACATTTGCAATCCCAAGAGAATCTCTTCAACATGTCCCATCAATCAATTAATCAATCCATCAATCAATCACTTCATGTCAAGTACACATCACCTTTCACCCCATCCCCAAACAACGACCAAGTCAACTCTCCCTCACCCTCTCTCTTACACACCCATACATGTCAACTACATTATCACCTCACCCATCACTCACATCCATCACTCTCTCTCCTTACAACTCTCTCTCTCCCTCATTTCCCAAGCAACAAATTCCAAGCAAAAGAGGTGCACACATCCAAGCTCTTCCATGTGAGAGAAAAGTGATTTTTGGTGGCCCACCTTTTCATCCCAAAAAGCCATCATCCTAGCTATTCAAACTTCATCTTCCACCATCAAAGTGGGACACAAGGAAATTGGCGTTCCAACGGACCGAGAAGATCTAATGGTGGCTGCTCATTAGGCTAGATTTTTTATATTTTGATGATGAGCCAAGTGAGGCCTACCGATTGATGGTATGGATCTCACTTTGGACCCTAGGTGTGGCCGATGGCCCACCTTGATGCTCACGATCATCCCATGATGGGGCCATTCTCCATGGACCCCATCATGATATTTATTTCCCTTGCATGAAAAGAGGTTATCTAGACCGTCCATTTTGGGTGGAGAAGGGATCTCCACCGTTGATCCTTGATTTGGTAGGTCCATATGTATTGGGACCCACTTGATGTATGATTTCTTGCAAGGGAGGGCTCATAGTGGCCGAGCCCTCCATCACACGTGTCCCACTTCCTCTCTTTCTCTCTCCCTCTCTTTATATTTGTTTATTTTTGTACGTGATGATGTGACCATGTGGCCCACTTGGATGTACCCCACCTTGATGTGTACCTTATGTACACCATCCAACCATTGGTGGCCTACCTAGGCAGCATGCTTGCAGGTGGGGTCCACCTTAAAAATGCCCAATATCTAAACTGTCCAGCGTCCAGGGATGCTTGACGTTGCAGCACAAACAGGAGTGCACTGACGTGCGGTGCATTCAGTGTAAAAAAAAAGATATTTATATTTTTAAAGTATTTGGGTGGGCCACTCATGTAGGCAACACCTTGATGTACAAATTCAATCCACGCCGTCCATCCCTTTCCTTAGACTATTTTAGGCATTGAGTCGAAAAATGGGACTAATCCAACTTTCCGGCGGGCCATGCTTCAGAAAAACAGTGATTTTCACCGTTTAAATGCACCTACATTTTTCTACATGCTGAAAGATGCCCAATATTGGGCTTGATGGATTTGTTATGGTCTTTAGAGACCAATGGTTAGGGTAGATCTACCTGATGCGGGCCCTACGTATGAAAAACCCTCAAAAAATGGGTTTTTTTTAAAAATTATACAAGGCAGCGCCTGCTGCTGCGTTAGCAGCAGCAGACCGCTGTTGCGTGTAGCGGGCGGATGACAGGGACCCACGGTCCCAGCCGTGGGCCCCACCCTGATGTATATTATGTATCCACCTCGTTCATTTAGTGGGAACTTCCCTGTAGTGGGCCCCTCCAAAGATCAGGCCGATCTAATGCTTAGGTGGCCCACATCATTGGAAACAATGGTGTTTGAACGGCTGCCAGTGAAACCATTTTTATGGCCATAGAGGTTTTGGATCAAGATGAAATTTGTTTTCCCTTTTCACCCAGGCACGTGTTACCTTATGAACAAATTGGATGGCATATAAGCATTATGGTGGGCCCCACGTGGGACCCACAGTGATGTATGTATTTTATTCACACCATCCCCAGTACGGGACGGTAGAACCTACTTGCTGTATATGTTCTCTCCACACTATCCATGGCAGTGGACGGTGAACCCCACCATGATTTATGTGTTTTATTCACACCGTCCACACCTGGGCGGTGGGACCCACCATGATGTTTGTGTTGCATCCAATCTGTCCGCCCATTTTGAAAGCTCATTTTATGACATAAGCTAAAGAACGAGTCAGATCTATAGTTCAAGTGGAACCCACCATTTTAAGTAGTGGTCAATGATGCCCACTGTTCAAAAACCTCTAAGGGCCATAGTAGCTTCCCATTAAGTTGATATTTGTTCCCCACTTCATCTATCCCTATGTTAATTTATGATTAGGTTGGATGGGAGACATATTTTATGGTGGGCCTTAGGGATTTTAAATGGTGGAATTCATTATCACCACTTATCTTGTGTATGGCCCATTTGATATGCATAGGGCCCAGTTGGGGTGACCCATTTAATATAAATGGCCATGCTATTAGGCCCATCTTGATGTAACTGTGGCCGTTGTTGAGGCCTACCTTGATATGGATATATGGCCATGTTATGAGGCCCACTGTGATGTATTTCAAGGCCCAGGGGTTATGGCCCATTGCAATGTACACTAGGCCCATTGATGTGGCCCACTTGATTTATATAAGGCCCATATGAGGCAGCCCATTTGATGTATCTAAAGACTATGGTTCGAGGCCCAATGAGATGTATATATGTCCATTGCAATGTGTGATTCTCCATGGTTTGTGTAATGATGTTTTATGGCGGGCCATGCCTTGGGAGCAATGTCGGTTTGACGTCCACATTGTAATAATGATGGTTAAATGTCCGCATTATGACTCTCCCTGGGCCCATTGATAGGCTCATACTGGTTATGTGTAGGCTGTCTAGGCCCATATTCGGTGTAAGGATAGTTCATTACTTTATAACATGCTTAGTGCACTTCCATGATTCACTCGCATACGCACCATATGTATGCTTGATATGAGGAATGTTTGATCATAGCATGAGCCATTGGGCTGAGACATTTACGGGACTCCTTATGAGACAGAGTGCCCCCACATGAGCACGTAGTATATGCAGGATTGTTGCATGATTTGACGATGTGACTCATGCATTTCGTATATGTGTGACTTGATCACTGCACGCCCTAGCGACATCAAGGCTGTGGCCTCCACAGACACATCGTGGATGGTTGTATGGGATACCGAAAATATTGGATCTAGCATTGTGGGCACTTAGGATGTCTTTGGGTGAAAATTTTAGAACCTTTTGGTACCAGGAGATGCTCCAACGTCTATACTGAGTGGATACATGAGCGCCCGAGTGCTAAATACCAGTAGGCCGCATCTCCCATTATGTCATGGTCGATTGGAAGGGGGTGTGGCCTTATCCGCCTAAGTAAGGGGGCTATAAGCTAGGCTGAGTTTGACCAACTTGCAAATGAGTCTGCTATCGACGAGCTGAGTAGGTATTGACAGACTACTGGTCAGGCGGATAGTGTGGTCTCTTCCACTTGCTTAGCTATGCAGCTAGGGAGGAGGTACTCAGTGTGAGTGTACTAGACCCCGATGATATCTAGAGAAAAACTGTACTGATATGTGTACTTGATAAGGACTGGCATGCTTGCTTTGCATCTTGCTATGATATTCGGCTACATAGGCCTTGTATCGCAAGGCCTTGGTATGACCAATAGCATTCATGCCTTGCATCATATAGTTTTGGTACAACTGATAGCATTCATGGACTTACCACATATTTTCGCATTACTCTGATATTGTACACTTGGCACTTGCCCTGCGCACACATTTACACTACCCTCTAAGCTTTTGTAAGCTTATGCACGACCGTTGCATGTAGGTATCGTTGGAAAGCAGCAGCGTTGAGGCAAGAGTATGCATTAGTTTATTTTGGAGCTTTTTGATCACCTTGTGTTTTCCTTCCCGGTTTGTACTTAAAGTTTTTGATATAGTGGATATGTGGTGATGTTGTTTTGGTGACTTGGTTATGCTTGTGGTTATGCTCCATTTAAAAAATAATAATTCATACCGAAAATCCTCCTTGTAGGATCACAGGATCGGAATCTGGCATGTGAGTGCCAGGATCCAAGAATGGGGCACTACGGAGGCTGTCGGTGCCGGATTTGGCGATTGAGAATTTTGTGAGCCCGTTTTCCGAGTTTGGGGCGTGACAGACTGGCTGTCCGATAGTCTCTCATCTTCTTTACATGGATAACATGCTATTATTTCTCAATGGGGGTCTCGTGTCCTTAAGGGCTATGAAGTCGTTCCTTGATGGATATCAACAAGGCTCGGGGAAAAAGGTCAACCTTCGAAAGAGCACTTTCCTCCACTCTCCTAAGCTGGGTGAAGTTAGGGTGAGAGCAATTGAAGCGGTTCTTGGGATTGTTAGGGCGTCTGGGGTGTTCACGTATTTGGGAGTCCCTTTGGCTATGGACAACTAAAGGTAGCTTTATTCCGTCTGCTTTTGGATAGGGTGGAAGGGCGTATCAGGGGTTGGCAGTCCAGATGTTTATCGCAGGCTGTGAGGGTTGTCCTGATTCATCATGTGTTGAGCAGCATTCCCGTCCACTCCTTGGCGGCTGTTCATATCCCGACCATAGTTCTGAAGGACCTAGAGAAGAGATTTGCGATGTTTTTTTTTGGGCTGGAACGAAGGCAAAAGCAAATGCCATTGAAAAAGCTGGAAGACTATTGCGTCCCCGAAAGAGGAGGGGGGTTTGGGCATTAGGAAACTTATGGATACCATGTCTGTATTTCATTTGAAGATGGCCTGGGAGATCATATTTTCATCGGCAAAGAGTCTCTGAAGCTCCTTTATATTTACTAAATACACCTGTGATTTAACCTCACCCAAGCTGCACGACCCCGTTAGTTTTGCATCGCCTCTGTGGAAGAGAATCTATGCTTTAATTCTGACTGCGGATTCTTTCGTTTAGTGGTATTTGGGAGAAGGCAACTGCAATATCTGGTTAGACAATTGGACTGGTCTTGGTCCGCTTCATCTTTATCTTCAGCCCCTGTTCCGGCCTCCCTTCTTCAGTTGAAAATGGCTCAAGTGTTGGGTAAGAATGGCCCTCTTCCCCCTTCGGCAACTTTCAATTTCTTGCCTCATTGGGTCATTAATTTCAATTTCTAGCAAGGATTTTGCATTTATGAGGGAATGGACTCTCCTATCTAGCCTTTTTCCGTGTCAGGTTAGTTTTCCATTACTTCGGCATGGGATAAATGTCGCTCACCTATGCCTAATAGAAGCTGGGCGCGTGGGGTGTGGCATGGAAAGCTCTCGCCGAGAATCTCTCTACTGTCCTAGAGGGTGTTAATGAAAGCCATAGCAGTGGACGAGGCTGTCCAGTCCCGTGGTGTTAGTATGGCATCCAAATGTGTGTGTTATTGCGGCAATTCTCGGCAGGGCCACTCCTCTGAATCCATTTCCCACCTTTTTTTGAACAGTCCCCTTGCGGAGGCCGCCTGGTCCTTCTTTGGAAGATTGTTTGATGTCCACATCATAGAAACAGAGTTGGTTGAGGTAAGATTGGCCTAGTGGTGGGCCGCCTCTGCTTCTGGTTCAGCGAACTCTGTGCTGCATAAGCTAGCCTTGTCTATCATCTTATGGAGTATCTGGAAGAGCAGGAACACAGCAGTCTTTGACGGTATTTCTCCATCGGCCGCCTCTGTTATTGCCAGAGGTAAATGGTGGTTGTCCATTATCAATGGTGATTTGGGTGAGGATGTAACAGCAGGATTACAGGGCAGTCCAGGTCTTTTGTCTCACCCAGTGGCCAATGCAGGAGCCACTGTTAGGCTCGGTTCGGTTGCTCACTCTGCTTGTCGTTGGAAGTCTTCTCATGGCCTCTTCCACCCACCCACCGTGGTGAGATGGGTCAAACAGCAACCAGGTTGGGTGAAGCTCAATGTGGACGGATCGTCCCTCGACAACCCCGAAAATTTTGGCGGGGGAGGCATATGTAGAGATGACAAAGGAATTTTTCATTTCGCGTTCTCCGTTGGTTATAGAGTGGGGTCAAATGTTAACACGGAGCTCAGAGCCATTTTTGACGATATGGATCTGTGTATAGGTAGAGGCTTTAAGAATGTGATAGTAGAATCGGATTCACAACTGGTGGTCAATTTCCTCTCTGGTTCCGCTAAACCCAGCTGGAAATGGGGGTACTGGATCCAGAGGATTAACCACATTAGGCGTAACGGCAATTTTAAGTTCTAGCATTCTTTTAGTGAAGGTAATACAGTGGCGGACCAAATGGCTCGAACGAAGAGTTTGGAGCAAGAACGTGTGCTCATTCTGCGGCAGGATAACCTTATGGCCAAGGTGAGAGGTCTACTATTCCTAGACAAGGTTGGGCTCGGCTCCATTAGGGGAGGTTCGAGAATCGAGAGAGGCCGAGGATAAGTTTCTGTTTTCCTCCTCTCAATTTTTGTATAGAGCTTTGTTTATTTTCATGATCCTACTATAGGCGTCCCCGTGTCCTTTTTCTCTCAGGGGACCCCGAATGTAATTGGCTGGTCATATATGGAAAGCTTCTTTTATTATTATTTTTTTTATAAAAAAAAAAAGAAAAAAGAAAAAAAAAGTGACTATACATTGAAGTTCAAATTGAATGAAAACGACATCCATCGGACGGTTCATCATTCCACTATATCTTAGACTGAGATCGGCCATACGTTTGGTATCTTTAGATGGATTTTTTTTTCGGTCTATGTCCGATTCAAGAGGTGACGTCTGCATTATTGAGGTAATTAATGTACACGAGAGGTTTGCTAGAATACATCGGGACGCATTGTAAGAGGATACGTAGGGACTATAGCCGGTTTTATTTTATTTATTTTATTTTTGGTAGAAATTGGAATTCATTTCAAGGGAGGAAAAATTACAGGGACTGACATGACTACCTTAATACAGAGATTCGGATCCTCCGGGAAACAAAAAGAACCCCCGGAAAGCCTATCATATCTTAACAAAAATCATACTAAATCTTACCTATGGACTGCTTAAGGTTTCCCTAATGGCGCCCATATCTATTTTGTCTAATATATACCTGCCCCTGATGCACGTCGGAAGGTCCCTCACAGAGTGAAGCAGCCAATGGACTTGATTCACCGCACCGACCTTAGCCAAGCAATCGGCTGGGCTATTTCCTTCCCTCAGGATGAAGGATACGGCCAAACTTCCCCTATTTTTCATAGGGGACATTCTAGCCCACCAATATCTCCGCTTTCAAGCAGGGACAGAGTCCCATTGAAAGCATCCACCACAAATCTCGAGTCGGATTCCAGTTGAAGTTTAACATACCCCTAGCCCACGAGGGACTATAGCCGTTGGATCTAGTGTCTTGTTGGGTAATCCAGACCGTTTACAAGATGGGCCTCAGCGTTGGATGGAGGCTAGCTAGTAATGAAACTTGCTGATTGGAACACTTTTGGCACTTCGATACTTGATTTTTATTTTTATTTTTCCCTTCCCATTGAATATTGAATATGTGCCTTTCCCTCGACCATTTCTTTGTGGGCCATTTATCCAACAGTCTACGATATTCCAATCTTGAAGATTGTTTTAAGGAGGTTGTGTTTCGTCATATCAACGGTTTGGGTTCTACAGCAATATGCCCATATATGTACCAAACCTCTGCAGATGGCGGTGGAATCGGCCTGGCTGCCCGGCCATCCATTACCAGGGCTTGGGCCCCTAAACTTAGCCCGAAGGCCAAGCTCGGGCTTGAAATCTGGGCTCAGTGTCTGGGCCAAGGCTCATTAGAAATGGCATAGGCCAACCCGTTGGCCTAACCCTATTCACATGCATGCAGAACGACAGTCCAGTGCCCAAGGGCATAAGTAAAAGCTAGCTACCTTGCCACCTTAGCTTTACAGGATATACTTGATGTAAGATAGAAATTATAGACCACTCATTCAAAATCTCTAATTTAATGGCTCTAGATAGAAAAACATCATAGCTATTTACCTAAAAACCTAATCCATGAGGTGTAACTGACATCAAGGGAGAGTTTGGATCGCAAGTTACTTAAGATAAGCTACTTATGCCATAAGTAGCTTACCTTGATTTCTACTTATTAAGAAGATAAGTATATTTGGTAAGTAAGGTATTTATCAACTAAAAAGTAGAAAAGCATATTTGCATTCTAATCTCAACTAATTATTTCTCAAGCTTATTTGGTCCCTCTCACATTCCCCATCCATCATTTGGGGCTAACCTTTGATGTGGACCATTCATTGTGCGGGCCCCACCTTTGATGTGGGCCGTCTATCTTGAAGGGCTCACCTTGGATGTGGGGCATTCATTATTAGAGACCAACCTTTTATATGCACCATTCATTATGTAGGGCCCATCTTTGATGTTGGTCATCCATCATGTGAGGCCCATTGTCAATGTTATCGTCCATCATGTGGGGCCCACCTTTAACATCCACCACCCATCATGTGGAGCCTACCTTTGATGTGGACCATCCATCATGTGGACACCACCTCTGATGTGGGTTGTCCATCATGCGAAGCCCGCCTTGAATATGTGCCACTTTTTTTTTTTTTGAAAAAGAGGCACAACCCTGCTCATAGGGCCTCCCCGCTCCATTGATATACAGAGAGGATTACAACCTGGACAAATTTGGGCGGGGCCATAAACAAAACAATAAGCTATACAAGGAAAGGGGGAAACCAAAAAAAGGAAAATACTAGAAATAAAAAAAGATGCCCGTCAGGGACCCGCGTGCGTCAACCGAACCGACCCTAGCCCTGCTTTCTCCAGAAAAACAAGGCCCCTAATATGAGATGGAAGATCACGAGAGTGACGGCAAACACAAGACGATTGATGCTCGCTTGCCACCCGGGCCAACCCATCGGCTTGCCCATTATCTCCTCGATAAATGAGTGTGATCGAGATATTGCCCCTCTTCATGAGGGCATTAATTCTATTGACCCAGTAGGCATACTTCCACCCAAACGACACTTTCCTAGAAATAATGTCTACTGTAACTTTAGAGTCCGATTCTATCTCGATGTTAGAGATACCTGAGCTGAGGGACAACAGAAGGCCATCATGCACTGCTCTCATCTCTGCCTTGTTATTTGAGACCACTTCGTAAGATGCCCAAAAAGCAAAATGGAACATGCCGCGATCACTTCTTACTATACCCCCGCCCCCCCTACGGTACCGGGTTGCCTCTAGTAGAACCATCCACGTTAAGCTTAACCCAGTTAACATTTGGTCTGGCCCATTTAACCATTCCCACCCACCGATTACGCGGACCCTCCTGGGTCCTGGAGACAGGCTAATCTCCCTAGTTCCTTGGACCTGGAATAACTAGGCTCTTAGACATCCAAGCAACCCACCATTTCACCCTTGAAATGATCACGGCTGACCTTTGATGTGGACTGTCCATCTTGTGGGGCCCATATTGATGTGTATCATTCATCATGCAAGGCTTGCCATTATTAATTGCCCATCATGTGGAGCCTAACTTTGATGTGGATTATCCATCATGTGGGCCCCACCTTTAATGTGGGTTGCCCATCATGCGGGGCGCGCCTTGGATATTGGTCATTCATCATTAGGCATTGACCTTTGATATGGACCGTTCATTATGTCGGGGCCATCCATCATGTGCAGCCCAGCTTCAATGTCCATTGCCCATCATGTGGAGCCTACCTTTGATGTGAATTGTCCATCATGCAAGCCCCTTTGATGTGGGTCATCCATCACATCAACCCACTTTGGATGTGGGATTTTTATCATTATGGGCCGATCTTAATTTGATGTGGACCATCCATATATGGGCCCACATTAATATGGGGATCATATATCATGTGTGACCACCCTTTATGTGGACCATCCACCATGTGAGCCCCCACCTCTAATGTGGACAGTCCACCATATGGAGCCTCCTTTGACATGGATGGTGAGAGAAGAGAGAGCCCCCTTTGATATGGACCATGAGAGAGAGAAGTAGAAAAGTTACACGTTAAAAAGCATTTAAAAAAAATACATAAATAAAATAAAATAAAATAAAATAAACTTATTAAGCTAAGTAGCTTCTTACATCTAAGTCACTTTTACAATGATGTTTACCAAACTTAGTTAAGTGATAAAAGTAACTTAATTTGTTAACATAAGTTAAAAAGTAATTTATTTGGTAGTATCAAAACGGGCCTTAAAGGACATAAAAGTCAATAGTTCACATTGTATTCAATAGGGGCCATTCCGGTCGACAACAGAATCCAGGCTAGGGGGATATCCATGGCCTCGAGATGTGTCAGCTGCTCCCCAATTCTTAGCCAGCTCCGCAACACAGAATTATTGGACCATCTGTTCATTAATGGAACTCTAGCTGCGGAAGTTTGGCAACACTTTAAGCAGCTTTTCGACGTCGCCTAGGTGCCCCATCAGCTCAATGCATGAAAGGCTAGGGCATTGGTGGATGTCTATCTCCCCTACCACTCCCATAGCCTCTCTCCATGGGATCACCCCTTGTTTTATCTTGTGGGAGATCCGGAAAGTAAGGAATAAAGCCAAATTCAAAGGTAAACCTATCTCAGCTCTGGAGGTATTGTTTATAATCAAATTGTGGCTAGTCTGGATTAACAAAGGAGAACCTAACTCCTCCCCTCTCTCCTAGATCAATCGGATAACCTTGCGAGGGTTGAGGTTGCTCGACCCCCCCTCCGCCAGTAAGATTTCCAGGTTGTTAAGTGGATCTGTCCAAGAGATGGTTGGGTGAAATTAAATGTTGACAGGTCGGCCAGAAGGAACTCGGGGTCCTTTGGAGGAGGCAAAATATTCAAAGAGACTTATGGAAATCTCCTCTTTGCGTTCTCAAATGGCTATGGGACAAGATCTAACAATAACACTGGGATCCGCGTGGTCTATGACAGTCTAGCCCTCGCTTTCAGCCTCAATTACTTGTAGGTGGTAGTTGAATCTAACTCCAAGATAGTGATTAACTCTATCAACAGAAAGGCAAAACTAACTTGGAATTGGAACACTACCAAAAAACTGGGCAAAGGCTACGGATAAAAACCGTAGCTAAAGGCTTATGACTATGGTTAAAGTCCGTAGCACGACTGTAGCCATTGATGTCGTAGCCATAGGTCAAAAATCTATGGCTACGGATCTTATCCGAAGCCGTATATCCTATGGATATGGATTAAATTCGAAGCCATTGCTTCTGTAGTGCTAAGTTATTTACAGCTACGGATTATATCTATAGCTAAAAGTAGCGCGAGAACTATAGCAATAGCCTTAAAGCAGAAACAGCTACGGTTTTTAGATAAACAGCTACAATTATTGGCTGTAGCTATATAGACAATAGGTACGGATTAAATCCGTAGCAATATTTTCTGTAGCGCTAAATTATATATAGGTACGGATTATATCTGTAGCTAAAAGTAGCATGACAACCGTAGTAAAAGCCTAAAATTAGCAAGAGCTACGGTTTTCAGGTAAAGGGCTACGGTTAATATCCATAGTTAATGCCTATGTTAATAAAAAAATTCAGAAATAATGGTAGCTCTCACCATTGTAGTACACCTTGATAACTCATATAAGCTAAAATAGATAAATACTTCATGGCTAGATCATTCAATCAAACAAAATCATTCATTCATTCAATCATATACAATCATTCATTTCCATTCACAAAAGTACAATGCCAACATAATAGTTATATGTCTATTTAAAGTTCTCATTAGCAGTAAGATCCAATGCCTTCTCGCAGCCAAATAGCTTCTCAACAATTGCAAGCGAAAACTCCATGGATGTGCCTCTACTGGTTATCAATTTGCCATCAACTAACACCCTATTCTCAGCTTCTCTTTGATCTGAAAGCATAATACACATGGTTGAAAATCAATTTCATCATACAAAATGGAAGAAATTGCATGTTATGACATTATACGTAAGAGGCTAAAAATGTGTTTGTGTGTGTTTTGAAGATTGAGCTGAAAATGCAATGGACCCACTTGGAGCATGGTCATCCTAAGACCTGCATTTGACAAGATTGTGACAAATTTTTTTCATGATTTGAGGCTTCTTAACACCCCATCTGCATTAAGAAAGATGTTAAAAGAAAATCAGATTCAAGAAAATCAAATTCACATGTAAAGTGCAACACATCCAAAATTCAAATCTCTGTTAGAAAAAATGAAAACCATAATTTCAAATACCCACTTCTAGTTCATGAAGAAAGACTAACAATCACATTGAAATCCATAGCTCTCCCCGAGGACCTGAAATTTCAAACTCCCAACCTCAAATTCAAGAAAAAAGAGCAAAAGAACAGTGAATTGAAATCTCTCTCTGAAAATCTACAAAACCCTTCACCAACTGTTCAACTAAACCCTTCATACCCCAACAACTGTTCCACACACTTCAAAAATCTGCTACCATTATTCTATACAACAACAACATTAAGATATATTTAAACAACAACTGTCAGTTTGGAACAACAACTTCCATTGTTCCATTGTTCCTTAGAAAATTTATAAAAGGATCTTCAATGGTATTTAATGTATAGAAAATCAACTACCATTGTTGTGTGGATCGCAACCTTGTCTTTACACTTCCTCTATATGCAACGCAACCCAACCCAACCAAATTTCAGGTAGATGCAAAATTCAGGTTGATAGTGAAACCATTTCGGGATTAAAATAAAAAATTTAAAAAAAATAAAAAGAAGAAGAAGAAGATGCATACCGAGTTCTGTTCCCAGCAAGGTTCGCAAAATTGTGATCCTCCATTGATGACGTTGAATGCAAGCATAGGCAGAAGTAGAGTTTTGTTCCCAGCAAGGTTCGCAATTGTGATTTTTGCATAGTAGCTCATTGAATCTGTGATTGAGCAAATGAACAACTTAGATCAATGAATTGTGCTATCAAAGTGACCCAGTGCAACTAAGAGTAATATAAGTTATTCTGCTTTGATAGTAGTGGATCATTTCTCTATTTCACTTGGGAGGAGATATATGATACTCAGGGTGTGTATGACGCTCCATACTCAAAATCTACATGCGGCACACATTGACTCAAATAGATATTAATGTACCATCGAATGCACAATCTTTGGAATAGTAAAGAATTTCGATCCACAAATATGTTGATAAGGGTGTAATCTGTGTGTATATTTCAAGAAAGTTGATTCTTGGCTATCAGAGAAAATGCCAACACTTGGGTATTGGCCAATAAAGAGAGCTGAAGTTGACTCTTTAAAAGGAAGCAGAATAGGACATGAGACATGTTAGATGCAAGCTGTAGTAGTTGAGAATTATAAAATATGATAAAGAGGTTCAACCGTTAAGAAGTTAAATCAATGTGCTAAACTAAATAGCAGTGTCAAAACACTTCAAGTCTCAGAGATGTGCAAGGATAAATCAACAAGTTAAACTTAGCAGCATTTTTTAAGATTGGCAATGGAATGATTAAGTTGATTACCCCATCAAATGTAGAAATGATAGAATGCAGATTTGGTGTGGAGTCTGCACTTTCAATTTTAATAGTTACATGTATATCTGCACCACAGCCTGCAGAAACCATATCTGCACAACAGTTACATGTATATTTGTTATTGTCATCTCTCAAAATTCTCCATCCACTAAATCAAAATCCTCAAACATTCCATGAAAATTGAAGATAGAAACGGAAAATGAAAACACTAAACCTTAAGTGCCAATAACTTCAGCTTTCGCCTCTGCAATGGTTCATCTGTTGGCCTCTCCAACTTCACTCTGACATCATCCGAGTAGTCACCATGAACCTCCATCAGCTTGCCAAGATCAAATTTTGGGCCCTTAAGGATCTTGACTTTCCGAATGAAGACATTCTGCAGAGGATAGACATTGGATGTCGCCTTCTCGATCTCCTTTCCAATCACCTCAGGGATGAACTTCTACACCAACTCCTTGAGATCACAGGATGTTGCCTGGTTAACCATGATTTGCCTCATTTTTCTACGAATCTGTCTAATTTGGCTTGACTGGGCATAACAGGTTCGCTTAACTTGGTTAGGGCGCCTCTTGGTGATTCCAATGTAAAACATTCTCAGGGTGTAGTTAACTGTCGTCTTCACATCTACATGTGCCTCGATCAAGGTTTGCCACTTACGGACCAATGATCTTAATTTGTCGATTCTAAAATCTATTCCCCAAAAGTTTGTTAGGACATTCCTTCCTTGTATATCCTCTGCTCTATGACGGATCTTCCTGTAAGATTGATCCTCATCAGCCTGAAGGTCAGCCAAGGAACACTCAAACACTCAGTGTTTGAGACCTTCATACTGCAAGTTACAGACATTAAAATAAATGTGAGGCTTGTGACTTTAAACAGACATTAAAAATACTGTAATAATGTCTTCATACTACACTTCTAGCGGCAAATATTCAGCATACAATTTGTTCCTTAGATTTCCACCATTGGAAACTCATTTTCTAACTATTTAATAGTATCATTTTCATTATGGCCAAGTGCGTCAACACATTTAATAAGTTGTCCTTCATATTCTAGTAATTCGTAAATAATATGAAATTACTGTGCTCCATACTCAGAAAATGCTCCAGCTCCCTTAGATCACTATAAGTTACTCTGCTTCTAGTATAACCAAAGTAAAAGATCCAAATACAACTTCACCTTAAACTGCAGGGTACCGTTGATGGCATCACTTATCAGCTCCCAGTTTGGACCCCTATCATACATGAGGACAACAAGTGCCTGAAATAAGAAATTTTAGTTAGGGAGTTCTCCATTATCCTTGTAATTAGATTTCATATTTATTCTATTTACATGGGTTTCGATTTCTCAAAACCATTAAAATGAACAAACAGAATTTTCAAAAATAGAGTGCCAACATCAATGAAAATACAACTTCTAACAGGAACTTCATGTCCATCAATGAAAATATTCCATAAGTGGCCATTGATTTTCTCAACAGATCTATCTGATTCCCAAACAGCTCTAAACATGCACCACTACAAGCCATGCCTGCTAACCTACCATCGTTGTAGGACATCTTAGCCATGCATCAGGTGTACCAGCCTGAAATCTTTGTATAGGGACTCATTTCAACCAGCAACACAGTTCACGTAAGAAAGAAAGAAAGAAATTGTGTCCACAATGGGAGAGAAATATAATTATTTCAATGAAATCCACAAATGTAACTTTCTATGACTTAGAATTAGTGTGTGCGATTGGACCTAGAAAACAAAAGTCTTTATTAGTTCTACCAAGTTGTATATTCTAGAAATGAGAGGACAGAATTGCTATGGTTACAGAGAATATGAGACCTAAGTATAAACCATCATTGTGCTATCTTGAAAATTGATCACATGTATTCCAAGAAATAAAAATATAACACTATACGAATGATTTGTGGGCTGCAAAATGTGCAAAAGAGCATTGTTTTGATTGTAAACAATTGTTTGTTTCTTCATTCATTACATTCTCTCACAAGAGGAAGTATCCAATTTCCAATTGAGTAATTTGCACTGCCCATAAAATCCACCCTCCTATGTCCTAACGATCCACTTGGCCATCGGTTAAATGTGGGCCAATGGATGTAATTGCCCATTTTCATTCCACTGACTCGATGGCTATGATCATCCAATAACAGAGATGTCATTTGGTAGTCTGAGCAAAAGAATGATATTTTTCTGATTGAGCATCCTTTGTTTCTTCATCCAGTACATTCTCTCATAAGAAATATCCAATCTCTAATCAAGGAATTTTCTCAGCCATTAAAATCCTCTACTCCCATCACTAGGTGATCCCATTGACATCATAATCTACTAAATGTAAAATCATCAAATCCAACATGAATGAACTTATAGGCCAATGATCCTGTTAAGTTCCATGAGTACCTCTGAGAATTGTAAGGCCATACGCCAACATATGCGAGCAAATCTGCCAACCTGCAAGCAAAAATAAACTCAAAAATTATAACAACTTAAAAAAATGAAAAAAAAATGATAAAGCTCACCTTGAAGCCCTTCTCCCTCCTCCTTTACCTAGGCTTGGGACCGGCAATGCAAGGAGTCGCATTGGCGGAGTTAAAAAAGGGCTTAAGGTCCATTTGGTTTAAGATAAATTTACATTCATAAACATTAATGTGATGACCAAATGGAGCCTAAGACTATAAATATATTCAAATATATGGTGCAAAATTCACGCAGACTATAAATATTGATGAACTATAGAGTACCAAAAAAAAAGCCAAACATCATATAGAGTAACTACTTAAGCCAAACATCATATAGAGTAACTACTTAAGCTAAAAAAAGCATCGTATAAGCCCCAACCAAAACCCACTTAAGCCAAATTACTATATGTTCAATTATATAGTACTATATTTGTTCAAATTATTGGAATCTCATTGATTGCTTCCCCCATTGAACAAGTGATCCCGGACCGACCTCTCCAAGTGTAGATGCGAATCCTTCTTCTTTCCACAAAGGAGCATCAGGGTGTATAATCTCAGTCAGGATAACAACAAAAGCTCCCTCTACTAATGGCTCACAATGGACAATTGCATTTGGACTAACTTCGTGTACTTGACCATGAATAACAACACCACGTAAGCCTCAACCAAGCAACTCGCATTTCTTACCGATATATATCGTATCCGGCTACATGTACACATATAAAATGGCGTTGGTATTGTTAGAATTTATAATATAATTGTAAGCTTATTACATTAGCGAAATTATAGTTGCATACCGATGATGCCTGAGTAGATTTAGCCACTGGTGGTGATGAGAGGTTTTGACCAGACTGTGCCTCTTGATGCATACACACCCAGGACTTTATATCAACTAATGATTTCTTTATCTCTAATATCTCCTGCGCTAGGCCTTCCTTTTCTTTTGCCATATTATGTAGGTTTGAACGGGTAGGGGTTGACTTCTTCAGTCCTGTTTTGCTTATCGAGCAACCTAGACCATGCATTCGCCCTCTACTGTTAGAACCAACCAACTGTAAAACATTGCAAATCAAGTTATTTGAAAATTCATAATTACCGTGAAACTCAAGTAATTTTAAAACTTTATTAGTACCTGTGTAAGGGCATCGTCAACACCGGTCATCTTAGAAGCGGGATTGCTACTATAAAGCTCATCTAGTTTTTGCTGTGACAAAATTAATACAAATGATTGTAAAATAATTTAAAGTTATATAATGACATTTCGTAATGTTACTAGTTAGTGGTAGGAGGGGTGCACTTACAAAAAGGTCAGGATACTGGACGACTTTCTCCTTGCTCGTATGGGCTCTTAAGTAGACATCACCTCTACCTATCTCGGCATCAGAGGTAAGATTCCTCTCCATTGCCTTTAGCACATAACATATCATTCAAATACACATCATTAATAGAGTTAATCAGATTAAAATTTAATTTAATTTTAAACTATAATACCTATCTTTAGATACATACCATTTGATGGCGAGTAACAGCCTTGCTGCGCCTCCCAAGACATGCAGGTCCTTTTAGCTTTGCCCGATTGACTTTATTCCTTGCACTTGCTCTCTTGAATTGCTCGGTGTTGTGCTGATCCACGAAGATCCTCCAATCCTCCATAGGGACACTTTGGGTGGGGGTGGGGGGGGGGGGGGGGGGGACTATCTGTAACAACTATAGGATCGTTGTTTTTTATATATTTTTAAGTCAACCTTTTCTTATAATTTCTCCATGTTTCATTGATGCTTTGTGTTATGTACCAAACACCTGCATCCCAACTTTGACCCTCAAACTCATAAAACAGTGATAATGTTTCTATGACCTTTTGAATGTGTGCATAAGGCACCTGGCGAAAGTCCTCGTATATGATCGGGATATGAGCATGGGCTATGACACTGATATGTGATGCAAAGTCTTTGTGATTGGGACTGTCCTCATTCAGTTGCCCGAATTCATTCGTCTTAAGGACTTTTTTCCTATTAGGTTGCACATGTAAAAAAGCACCCTTAGTAGGGCCTCTCTTTCTAGATGAAGAAGAAGCTAGCACATCTACATAAAAAAGAATAATAATTATATATAAACATCGTTGATTACTGCCACAATATAAGAAAAATGAAATCTACATATCTAATTAACACTATCTTATTACCTTTGGTGTTACTCACATTTGCACCCAATGCCTCAGGTTGTGAATCCATGTGCTTATTTATATGCTAATAGAAAAAAAACACTAATGGTTAAGAAATAATTTAGATAACAGATAAAGTACAAAAAATTCACTATATTATCCATACCTTCATTATATTTCCTTCAATATATATCATTTTGTTACATGGATTAAAAATACAAACGATTCAATAGATTCTCCTTGATCGCTTTCTTTTCTTTATTTTCTCAACTACAACACTGACTGCTTCAAGTTCATTGAATATCAACTCATCGGCATTTGATAAGGTGGTGAGATCAGGTCTTGCATTGGCATCAGTTACAGCCTTTAATCATTCTGATAGAAGGCATGTCTCCTCTTCGACAAAAATATTTTTTGGAACCTCCAATATCATGTGCCATTTAGGAATTTTATGATCTTTGGAGTAGAAAACTTGTATGGCATGCTTTGCGAGAATGAATGGCTCCTCACCTACTTTGTCTGAACTATAAAGATTAGACAAGCTTACTAATCTCAGATTCGCTTCGACATCAACAGAAACACCATGATGTGTCACCTTCACCCAATCACACTTAAATAGGATAGGCTTATACCCTGTACGATACTCCAATTGGATAATTCTATGAAGGACTCCATAGTAAGGTTGATTTTCATCCACTGTATTTATATCCTTAACACTAGATCGGAAGGTGGTCATACCCTCTGTCATAACCCCACTATTTTGGTTCGTTTTATTCTCCTCATATTCCTTACTGACGAAAAGTAAACCATTAATACAATACTTATTGTATTACGTAACAAAAGCTAGAGTTCCTCTCACTATATCTTTGAATTCTTCTTCGTTAGATTCATTGAACTCTATTTGTCTCTTTAACCAAGGTATGAATTCATCCTCGATAGGCACCTTGTTGGTCCTCCTGTAGCATCGCCGCAAGAAATCTTTGTACTTCCGATGGGTTATTCAATACAAATGTTATATTGAAATTGCATAAAGTAAAGAAGATATATACATATGAGCTAAATGTACATACCCTTCCCACGCATCATGGCTGGGATGACTCTTCATGACCCAAGTACGAGCTTGTTCATATTTGATACCCATTAGGATGACACTTTGACTCGAACCTACTGAACCAACATTGTCATCATTAGAATCATCGTCAACAATTTCTTATAACTTCTGTGGTTTTGGAATGACTCCGTCAAAACATTTTTCTAGCTTTTCCAAGAGGCTTGTTTTATGTTTTCCTCTGTATTGGTTGCAATATATAACCGTCTCCTCTTGGATGTATTGTTCTGCAATACAACCCTCAGGTCGCGTCTTGTTACGGAAAATAGGACAATGCCAAATAAAACTTATAACAGCGGAATTAAAAAGAATATGATAGCCAAAATAAATCACAATGCAAGAAAGTAAAATAACCACAAAATTCAGATCTTGAAAGGTTGATACAAATGTTGTTCTAAGGACAACCTTACACCAAAAACCAGAGTTTATGGTAGGACAACCTTATTTCTAGAAAGATCTTTGTATTAAATCTCAATCCGAAGAGGAATACAGAAATAAATACAAACTGAATTAAAATAAATTGTAATCACAAATGTATTGTTCTAGGGATAGCCATACACCATAAAAATGGCAGGGCAACCTTGCTGGAACAACTTTTAAAGGAAATTGAATATCAAGCTGATAAAGGAATAGCAGAAAATAAATTCTAAACTATTACAAAATTCTCACAATGCTTGAATTAAATGATTACAAAATTCACCACCATACATACATCCCACAAAAGAATAATTAAAGATCAGATGTATAAATCATTCAACCACAACACAAGGGATTATAGTGGTTCGCCTGTGTGTTCACCAACTGTTAAACAACAGCCACACAGAATGCTACTCCACTCCTAATATCCTCACACAGGGGATATTAGCGTTCACTAACAAAATAGGTTTTCCCAAGTTCACCCAAAACCTTTACAATTGTGTCTTTGTCTGTGGGCTTACACAATTAAAAAAAACCCCACTTCTGAGTTTTCCTAGCTCTCCTCAGATAACCAATACAACAAGATTTTTCTGACAAATCTTGAAAGAAACCAAAACAGAAAGGAATTTACAATTAAATGTAAAATACCTGATTATCTCCTTCGTTGTAGCAGCCCGGTAGAACCAAATTAGAGTAGATGATTGAATGTCCAAGTTCAATGTCTAGTACTCAATTACAATGGTTCTAATTCTAATAGATTTTAAATTAAACCAAATAGGGCTTGCCTTAATTGATTTTGATTCCAAAGAAAGGGAATAACAATTCCTCTTATCAAATTAGATTGGAATAGCATAAACAAAATCAATTAAATAAAGCTAAGGAAAGAGAATATTAAATAAGCACACTTAGCTTAGATGGAGCACAGAATTATCTCTCAGAAGTTCGACGAAGATTGGCTTAAATGGATTAATTAATTCGATCATTTCTTCTAAGATTCGTGCACTATATATAGGTGAGCAGATCGCGTCTTCGACTAGTCTAGGGAGCTCTTCGACTAGTCGAAGCAATAACAGATATTTGAAAAATCAGGCACGATAAGCTTTGACCATTCTACGACTGGTCGTAGGTCACCTTCGACTGGTCGAAGAACCTGAAAAACATCACTGGATTTTGAGTCGAAGATTTTCAACTGGTCGAAGATGCAGTCGACACTGTTCCTTCGACTGGTCGAACAGATTCCTGGACTAGTCGAAGACTAACAAATTTTATCCGAAATTTGTAACAAACTCACGACTGATCGAGGAATTTCTTAGACTGGTTGAAGCAACTCTAGGACTAGTCGAAGAAGGCCTAGGACTAGTCGAAGAACAGACCAAACTTATGTAAAATAAGCATTCGATTTATGTATCTAAAATGACATACTTCTAAGGTCAACCTAAGGTCAGTCAAACCCCAATCATGAAGTAAGGACATTGAAACATTAGGAACTAGTGACCTTGAAGTATGAGCTTTGAAGTCTTGATGTAGTTCAATCTTGAAATCTTGAGATCTTTACAAACTGCCTTGTACTCTTCTTGAAGTCTTGCAGCTTGAGTTCTTGCAGCTTGAGTCTTGTCTTGTGAGCAGTTCTTGCATTCAAGATTGATCCTTGTACTTGTGAGCTTTGCTTGTTGTGAGCTTAGCTTGTTTATGAATGTTGATCCTTGAGAGAGCTTCACTTATGCAAGTTATATATAACAGTGATTTTGGCACTACAAA
This sequence comes from Magnolia sinica, assembly GCF_029962835.1. Lineage (NCBI taxonomy): Eukaryota > Viridiplantae > Streptophyta > Magnoliopsida > Magnoliales > Magnoliaceae > Magnolia > Magnolia sinica. The sequence continues at coordinate 55,574,583 of NC_080588.1, forward strand.
TTTGACAACAGACAGGGATATAAACTATAACACTTACAATCTCCCCCTTTGTCAAATTAGTGACAAAACACATAACCAAGATAAACATAAAGTAAAACAACTGGTTAAAGAGTTATGAACCAGGTCATATCAACTGGCTTACCTGCAAATCAATATTCAATATTCAACATTCAACATTCAACCAGTTTCATTCAACTAGTTCAAACATACTCCCCCTGAGTAACATAACCAATGCTACTCCTCTCACAATCACATCGTTAAGAACAAACCATTCTCCCCCTTTTTGTCACAATATGATAAAGGAAACAACAATAAAGGAGAACTAAATAAAGGGATATATGAGAGTAAACATGAGGAGTTATGAGAGTATAGCAAAACAGTGATAGAGATACTCAGCATAGCTTCACATAGAATAAATATCCAGCATAAAACATAGATAGTATCCAACTCAAAATCAATCAACCAAGTGCTAAGTTATAAAGTTATTACAGACCAGAAGTCTCATATAAACTAGTCAGAACTAGAACTAGATGACGGAGCAGGAATAGAGGGATTAAGTTGGTGCATGCCTTTGTTCAATCGCCTAAGATATTTGCACATGTACTTGAATTGTAAATCATGAGCAACAGACATGTTTTCCATCTTTACATTTATATTCTCAACTTTATCCTCTAATGCATTAAGACGAGCATCAACATCAGATGGTTCAAAATATGGATCATTTGTTGAGTCAGAATCTAGTTCTTCAAAAATGTCATACATATTAATGTCATCACCAGCTTCTTTATGATCACCACCACCACCACCACCTTGTTCAGGAAGAAGATCCAGTTTCATCTTATTGATATTAGTATTGTTGAAGATCAGATGATGGATTAGTGCCTCATCAACCGGTATATCGACTAATATATGTGTAGCCAATACAGTCATTAAATAGGCAAAAGGAATGTCACTATGACCAGGATGGAGTCTAAACTGAAGAATGAAATGACAGATTAAGGATGGTAAACAAATCTGAGTACAATTGGAAATAGCATGGATAACACGAACCATAAACAAAGTCAAGTCAGTTTTATTACCCGAACGAGGATACAGATTAGACACAAAGATTTTGTGGAGAATTCTGTACTTGGGTAACAAATACCTTGCGGGAAGCGCATTCCCTTTTTATGTCCATTGAACATCCATATTGCACAAGTCTCTAGTGAGCATGCGTTTTTCAGACATTGAGGGTTTATCAGTTAAGTTATGGATAGGAATACCCTCATCATTCACAGGAATGTCCATAAGGGCTGAAATTAAATGACGATCAATGTCAAAAGGCCCTTCTCTAGTAGATATTTTAAAAGTTAAATTATCCTGTGAGAAAGCACTAATACATGTAAACATGGATCGGGCAATGGACTGGTATGCAGGCCCACCCCAATGTAATAAGTTAACCTAACCTACAGCTTCAAGTATAGGAAGGATGTCAAAAGGTGCAATATGATTAACATCAACAGGATGTTCAACAATAACATACGTAATCTAATGTCCCTAACATATGATGGATCATCATTGGGAACAAGAAGATGATGCTCAAAGATAATGGTCGATCTGGAGGAAGAAGGACCACGGGAAGCAGTTTTTCTACCTCTAGAAGCCATTTGCAACAAGGATATCAAGGAAATAAGAAGTTGCAAAGGAATGAGAAGTGGGTTTACACAAAACAGATTTTTCAAAATCCAAACCACAAATCCCAATGAAATCCAAAATACAAAGCTTAAAGCTTGAAAAGTAAACAATCTAGACACAAATCAGCAAGAAAAACGTGATTTGGAACACTAACCTTAAAGAACATGAAAGATGGGTTCGACAAGTCGACGCACGGCTCCTTAGAGAAGAAAAACGAAATGAGGAAGAAAGCAAAAATTCCTAAATTTTAAGTGATTCCCGAGTTCTACGACCGGTCGTAGGTCGACAGGTCGAGTATACTCACGACAGGTTGAAAAATGCCCAAAAAATTCATATTTCTTGCAAATTATACAAAAATTGGAATTCAATCTAGCAAATATATACACTATAATACAAGTAGGCATAAATAATCATTTTAAAATGCATATGCCAAGATCAAATTTCATCTTTTTGAACCTGCTTTTATCGAGAGGTTTTGTGAAAATGTCAGCTTGTTGATCTTCGGTAGGAATATATTCTAGAGATATAACTTTTTCTTCTACTAATTCCCTTATATAATGAAATCTAATGTCAATGTGCTTAGTACAAGAATGCTGAATAGGATTTTTTGAAATATTTCTGGCACTGGAATTATCACAATGTAATAACATAGAATCCTGTTAAATTCCATAATCACTTAGCATTCGTTGCATCCAAACAAGCTGTGTACATGCATTACCAGTTGCGATCTACTCAGCTTCAGCTGTTGAAAGTGATATAGAATTTTGTTTCTTACTAAACCAGGAAACTAGACAATTTCCAATGTAAAAATAACCACCACTGGTTGATTTTTTATCATCTAGATTACCAGCCCAGTCAGCATCCGAGTACCCAGCTAATTGGACACTGGTCTCATGAGGATACCAGAGATCGAGATTTACAGTACTTGCGACATATCTAATAATTCGCTTGACAGCAATCAAGTGAGATTCTTTTGGATCAAATTGATATCTTGCGCAAATACCAACACTTAGAGAAATATCAGCTCTACTAGCAGTTAAATATAACAAACTACCAATCATACTCCGATAAAGTTTTGAGTCAACATTTTTACCATTAGAGTCTTTTGAGAGTTTCAGGGTAGTACTCATAGGAGTATCAAAATTCTTGCCATTCTCAAATCCAAATCTCTTGATTAGATTCAAAGCATACTTAGATTGAGAAATGAATATTCCTTCAGGTTGTTGCTTTACTTGCAATCCAAGGAAATAAGTCAATTCCCCAACCATGCTCATTTTGAACTGTGATTTCATCAAATCTGCAAACTCAGTAGTCAAGTCAGTATAAGTTGATCCATAAATGATATCATCAACATAAATTTGCACCATTAAGATATGATCATTATGTTTCTTAACAAACAGAGTTTTATCAACAGATCCCATTTGAAAATTATGACTTAAAAGAAATTTCGTTAGTTTCTTATACCATGCCCTAGGTGCTTGTTTTAATCCATAAAGTGCCTTTTTAAGCCGACATACATAATCAGTATTTTTGGAATCTTCAAAACCCATTGGCTGTTCAACATAGACTTCTTCATGTAAATCGCCATTTAGAAAAGTACTTTTCACATCCATCTGATAGATCTTTATCTTTCTAAAACATGCAATGGATATAAATAGTCTGATAGATTCAAGACGTGCTACTGGTGCAAAAGTTTCATCGAAATCAATCCCTTCAATTTGAGTATAACCTTGTACCACTAGTCTAGCCTTGTTTCTAATTATATTTCCACACTTGTCAAACTTATTTTTGAAAATCCATTTTGTTCCAATGATGTGTTTATCTTTAGGTCTTGGTACGAGATACCAAACATCATTTCTTATGAATTGGTTGAGTTCTTCTTGCATCGCAACAATCCAGTTCTCATCAACAAGAGCTTCTTTTACATTAGATGGTTCTATTTGGGATGTAAAACATACATAATTACATATATCCTCAAGTTGTCTACGGGTGCGAACACCGGTGAGAGGGTTTCCAAGAATTTGTGTGGTTGGATGATCTTTAACAGTCCTCAACTCAGAATCAGTCTGATTCGATGAAGTATCGGGTTTATCAATGATTAGTACTTCATCATTATCTGAATTAGAAATTAGCGTGTTTAAGTCATCATCAATGACAACATTAATGGATTCTTGAATCACACCAGTCCTTTTGTTCAGAACCCTATAAACTCGACTGTTTAAGGAATATCCTAGAAAAATACCTTCATCACTCTTCGTATCGAATTTTTCCAAAATTTCACGATCACGTAAAATATAGCACTTGTTGCCAAAAACTCGAAAGTATTTAACAGTAGGCTTTTTATTGAACCACAATTCATAAGCCGTTTTATTACTATCTTTGCTAGTGTAAACTCGGTTAATAATATAGCAAGCTGTGTTGACTACTTCAGCCCAAAGATTTTTAAAGAGCTTCATGCTATTCAACATGACATTAGCCATTTCTTGAAGCACCCTATTCTTTCTTTCTACAATTCCATTTTGTTGTGGAGTTTTGGGAGCAGAGAATTCATGTAATATTCCTTGGTCGGTACAGAACTTCTCAAAATTGCTATTCTCAAATTTAGATCCATGATCACTACGAATTTTACTGACTTGAGAAGATTTTTCAGTTTGAATCCTTTTAAAAACTTTTCTTACTTCTTCAAGGGTTTCAGATTTATCCCTTAAGAAGACTACCCAAGTGAATCTGGTAAAGTCATCAACTATTAACAGGATATACTTTTTCCCACCACGACTTTCTGTTCTGGTAGGTCCTATCAGATCCATGTGGAGAAGTTCGAGTGGTCTTGATGTGGTATTTGAATTCACCTTTTTGTGTGAGTTCTTTGTTTGTTTGCCTATCTGGCACTCACCACATAATTTATCTAATTTCTGAAGTTTGGGTAAACCTCTTATAAGTTCTCGTTTGCTCAATCTATATAAATTTTGATAATGTACATGTCCAAGACGTTTATGCCATAAATCAGTCTCGTCTGTATGGACCATGTAACATGTTTGATTAGATGAGCTAGATTTGCTAATAGTATAGCAATTTTCAGACGTTCTACGTCTAGTTAATATTACAGAACCCTTATTGTTTAGTATCTCACAGCTTTGATTAGAAAACCGAACACTATGGTTATTATCACATATTTGAGATATACTAAGCAAGTTATGTTTTAAGCCTTCAACATATAAAACATTTTTAAACACAGGAAAATTAAAAAGTTGAACCATACCTTGGCCTATAATCTTGCAGTTGCTACCATCACCAAATGTGACTGAACCATCAGTCATATCTTTCAGATCCGTGAATAAAGCTTTGTCACTTGTCATATGCCTGGAGCATCCACTGTCTAGGTATCACTTTGAATGACTTGTTGCTTTGAAAGCAGTGTGAGTAACCAAGCAGGTAACTTTAGGAACCCATTTCATAACTGTTTTGGGTTTAAGAACATAGTTGGTCTTCTTTTGTGTATATTTGTAGGAATGACCTATAGAGTTAGATTTTAAGAGCTCCTTGAGTAAATCAACTATCTTTTCAGCTAGTGGATTTCGTTTCTGATTAAAGTTGACATGGCTGCTTCTAGGTTTTTGAAAAGTTTTTGAATTTCTAGAAAAATCTTGATAAGTACTTTTCCCTTTTGAGTTTGAGGACTCTCCTTTAACAAACATAGGAGGAGTATACTTTTGTTTAGGAGGTAGATTTTTATCATAGCCCAACCCGGATCGATCGCCACATTTTCTTGATCCAGATAACAGTTTTTCTAACTTTGGATCACCTTGGGCATATTTCCATGTGTCCTTTAGACTCAGAAGAGAAGATACTTCAGTTTTAAGTTTCTCAATTTCAGATTTTAAATCAATAATTAGGGAGTTTTTGAATTCCAAATCGCATTTTGATTTTTCAAAACAATCTGAAATTCGTGATTTTTCTAAGACAAGTGATTCAAAACATTTTTTGAGTTTAGAAAACTTTTCTTTTTGAAGTTTAAGTTTGACAGCAATTTTACAACTTTCCTTATATAGGGCATTGTAAGCGTCTTGAAGATCATCTTCATTTTCACATTCACTACTCAGATTTTCTTCACTTGTTGAGTCATTATCGGAAAATGTGAATTTGGCTAGAGTCATAAGAGCTTTAACCTCATTGCCCGACTCAGTTTCAGAATCTTCTGATTCAGAAGAACCTTCAGAATCAGATGATTCATCCCATGTAGCCAACATACCCTTTTTATTGGGTTTGTCCCTTTTAGGACATCTATTTGCTAAGTGCCCATATTCTTGACAGTTGTAACATTGACTATCTTTCAAAGATTTTCGAGATTTGGGTCTAAACTTCTTTTTATCATATGATTTTTGAAAATCAACCCTTTTCTTGCTTTTGAAAATCTTGTAAAATTTCTTAGCTAAAAGAGCCATATCATCTTCAGAATCATCTTTTGAATTACATTTAGAAGATTTTAGTGCGATAGATTTACCTTTAGGAGCTTTAAAGTTTAACTCGTAGGTTTGTAGAGAACCAACTAGTTCTTCTACCCTCATATTATCCGTATCACGAAGTTCCTGGATTGCGGTTACTTTAAAATTGAATCGTTCAGGAAGTGAGCGTAATATTTTTGCACACACTTTACTTTCTGGGATTTTATCGCCAAGACCCCACATTGAGTTTACAATGTCATTTAATCTAGTGTAAAAGTCTATAAACATTTCATTTTCCTCCGTATGAATTTCTTCAAATCTGGTTGTGAGGAGTTGGACTTTAGATTTTTTGACAATTGTAGTACCCTCATGTGTCATTTCTAATATATCCCAAGCTTGCTTTGCAGTATCACAGGAAATGATTCTTTTGAACTCATTCGGTGATAGTGCGCAAGTAATTGCATTTAGTGCTTTAGCATTTGCACTACTCTCACTTTTCTGAAGAGTGGTCCATTGGTAATATGGTGTGTCTTTCATAGATTTTGAACCATCAACCCCAGTAACTTCCATGATAGGAGGTTTCCATTCAGTCACTGTGGCTTGCCACACATTTTCATCCATTGATTTGAGGAAGATCCTCATTCTGGCTTTCCAATAGGTATAGTTGGAGCCATCAAAGGGTGGAGGCCTTGTAACTGAAAGGCTATCAAAATTTGACATCTTAAATAGCTTAAATCGTTAGCTCAGGAATTAAACCCAAGAATAAAAAAGAGCTATTATGCTCTGATACCACTTGAAAAGGCCTAGCTATATGTCCTAGAGGGGGGTGAATAGGACAATGTCAAATAAAACTTATAACAGCAGAATTAAAAAGAATATGATAGCCAAAATAAATCACAATGCAAGAAAGTAAAATAACCACAAAATTCAGATCTTGAGAGGTTGATACAAATGTTGTTCTAAGGACAACCTTATACCAAAAATCAGAGTTTATGGTAGGACAACCTTATTTCTAGAAAGATCTTTGTATCAAATCTCAAACCGAAGAGGAATACAGAAATAAATACAAACTGAATTAAAATAAATTGTAATCACAAATGTATTGTTCTAGGGATAGCCATACACCATAAAAATGGTAGGGCAACCTTACTGGAACAACTTTTAAAGGAAATTGAATATCAAGCTGATAAAGGAATAACAAAAAATAAATTATAAACTATTACAAAATTCTCACAATGCTTGAATTAAATGATTACAACATTCCCCACCATACATACATCCCACAGAAGAATAATTAAAGATCAGATGTATAAATCATTCAACCACAACACAAGGGATTATAGTGGTTCGCCTGTGTGTTCACCAACTGTTAAACAACAGCCACACAGAATGCTACTCCACTCCTAATATCCTCACACAGGGATATTAGCGTTCACTAACAAAATAGGTTTTCCCAGGTTCACCCAAAACCTTTACAATTGTGTCTTTGTCTGTGGGCTTACACAATTAAAAAAACCCTACTTCTGAGTTTTCCTGGCTCTCCTCAGATAACCAATACATTAAGATTTTTCTGGCAAATCTTGAAAGAAACCAAAACAGAAAGGAATTTACAATTAAATGTAAAATACCTGATTATCTCCTTCGTTGTAGCAGCCCGGTAGAACCAAATCAGAGTAGATGATTGAATGTCCAAGTTCAATGTCCAGTACTCAATTACAATGGTTCTAATTCTAATAGATTTTAAATTAAACCAAATAGGGCTTGCCTTAATTGATTTTGATTCCAAAGAAAGGGAATAACAATTCCTCTTATCAAATTAGATTGGAATAGCATAAACAAAATCAATTAAATAAAGCTAAGGAAAGAGAATATTAAATAAGCACACTTAGCTTAGATGGAGCACAGAATTATCTCTCAGAAGTTCGACGAAGATTGGCTTGAATGGATTAATTAATTCGATCATTTCTTCTGAGATTCGTGCACTATATATAGGTGAGCAGATCGCGTCTTCGACTAGTCTAGGGAGCTCTTCGACTAGTCGAAGCAATAACAGATATTTGAAAAATCAGGCGCGATAAGCTTTGACCGTTCTACGACTGGTCGAAGGTCTCCTTCGACTGGTCGTAGGTCACCTTCGACTGGTCGTAGGTCACCTTCGACTGGTCAAAGAACCTGAAAAACATCGCTGGATTTTGAGTCGAAAATTTTTGACTGGTCGAAGATGCAGTTGACACTGTTCCTTCGACTGGTCGAACAGATTCCTGGACTAGTCGAAGCCTAACAGATTTTATCCAAAATTTGTAACAAACTCACGACTGATCGAGGAATTTCTTAGACTGGTCGAAGCAACTCTAGGACTAGTCAAAGAAGGCCTAGGACTAGTCGAAGAACAGACCAAACTTATGTAAAATAAACATTCGATTTATGTATCCAAAATGACCTACTTCTATGGTCAACCTAAGGTTAGTCAAACCTCAACCATGAAGTAAGGACATTGAAACATTATGAACTAGTGACCTTGAAGTATAAGCTTTGAAGTCTTGATGTAGTTCAATCTTGAAATCTTGAGATCTTTACAAACTGCCTTGTACTCTTCTTGAAGTCTTGCAGCTTGAGTTCTTACAGCTTGAGTCTTGTCTTGTGAGCAGTTCTTGCATTCAAGATTGATCCTTGTACTTGTGAGCTTTGCTTGTTGTAAGCTTAGCTTGTTTATGAATGTTGATCCTTGAGAGAGCTTCACTTATGCAAGTTATATATAACAGTGATTTTGGCACCTCAAATTTGACAACAGACAGGGATATAAACTATAACACTTACAAATGCAACTCTCAGGTTGCATCTTGTTACGGACATAAGCCTTGAATGTCTTCATGAACCTGACAAAAATAATGATACATTACATATACATGCAACTTTAGATGTTTCACCTATTTATTCTTAGTAAGCTCATAGCGTACCTTTCGAATGGATACATCCATCGATAGTATACAGGACCACATATGCGAGCCTCGTAGGCCAAGTAGATGGTAAGATGCATCATCATGACAAATATCGATGGAGGACATATAATCTCAAGCTAACATAACATCCTAGCCATGCCCCTCTCGAGAGTGCGTTTAAAGGTCTATGGTTAACGAGCACAAGGCATTAAAGAACGTGCAAAAGCTTATAATTATAGGATGAATGACCTTCCTATCCTTGAATGCATGATGGATAAGAACTGGGGGTAGATGTTGCATCAACACATGATAAGAATGAGACTTCATTCTCTTTAAATCCATGCAATCTTCTGTTACAATGGTCTTCCAGTTCACACTAAAATCAATAGGAACAGCAGATTATGCAAAGTCTGGATGAAAACATTTTTCTCTTTTTTTCTTAGGCAGAAAGGACCTTGTTTCTAAATCATCTTGACATTACTCTTTTTCAACCATAGACGCTTCTTAATTTCCAAACGTTTCAGGTACCTGCGCGCATTAACATCATCCTTGGTTTTGTCAGGCATGTTCAACATCAAAGTTACAAGGATTTCACATATATTTTTCTCGACATACATAACATCAAAGTTGTGGCACTCGGGAATATCTTTCCAATACTCCAGATCAAATAATATAGACCATTTGAAGAACCATGGTGATTCAACGTCATCGGTTAACTCTTGTCGTTCTCCATCAATACCCCTTATATTCCTCTTCCCAGACTTCCCCCATTGCATATTAAGGTTCACAGTTTGTCTTCCGACTTCAATCCCATCCAGACGGATCGGTTGTCGTCGTATCTCAACTTTCTTATTGTAAGTGCTAACACTTGTGTCCTGTCAAGCCTAGTTCAACATTGACAACCACTGTCTATAGCCCTATATAAACATATTTCTTTTCATACTTGAGTCGCAAGGAATCTGTGTTGGGACCATATACAGGATAAGCATATTTACCCTTGGTTCTACAACCGAAAATGTTACCATATGCTGGAAAGTCATGGATTGTCCAGAGCAGAACTGCACGCATATTAAAATTGCTTTCATGGTATGCGTCGAACGTCATGACCCCGTTCCACCATAAGTCTTGAAGTTCATCAATTCGTGGTTGTAAGTAAACGTCAATATCCTTTCCCGGTTGTCCCGGTCCCTCAATGAGTAAAGTCAATATAGTAAATTGAGGTTTCATACAAAGCTTTGGTAGAAGGTTGTACATCACACACATAACGGGCCATAAACTATATGAAGTGCTATAAGTGCCGAATGGGTTAAACCCATCTGTAGCCAAACCCAATCGAACATTGCGAGGCTCAGCTGAAAAATCAGTATACTTGTCATCGAGATTCCTCCATGCAATAGAATCAGCTGGATGCTCCATCTTTTCATGTTACAATTTCCTAGTTGAGTACCAGGACATTTCTTTCGCCAACCATGGCACACTGAACATTCTTTATAGCCTTGGTGTTAATGGAAAATACCTTAACACCTTAGCAGGTACTTGAAATTATTTTTTATCATCATTCATTTTTGTCTTGAACCTAGAGGCTTTACAAGTTGGACAACTAGTTTTCATCTTGTGCTCTCTCCAGTACAAGATGCACTCATTTGGACAAGTATGAGTCTTCACATAATCAAGACCTAACTTTGTAATGATCTTCTTCGCTTGGTAGGTATTAGTTGGGGCCTTATTACCAGAAGGTAATATCTTCTTTAGTAGTTGAAGGAGTTCTGTAAAGCTTTTTTCACTCCATTCATGGTTCACCTTTAATTTAAAAAGCTTTACAATGAAAGTCAGCATGGTGAAATCTTCTGCCCCAGGGTATAGCTCAATCATTGCTTCTTGTAGATTTACTTCAAAATCATTACTTTCATTTTCCCAAATTCGCCTTCGACTACAGGGGTCACTTTTGACTCATCCTGGACAACTTTATGTAGGTTATTACCACCGAGTTCTTGAACAATTGTGTTGTGAATGTCATTTAAGTTTGGGACACTATGGCATTGTTGGGAACTTGATGCACGTTCAGTACACTTAGGTGATACATGCTCACCATGCATGTTCCAAACTCTATATCTTAGATCGAATCCATTTTTCATTAGATGTATTTTCAAATCATCATAAGAAATTGGTAAACGTGCACATCTACAAGTGGTGCATGGACAAAAAATGGTTTCTCTACTAGGAAGGTGATCTCGTGCAAACTTTAAAAAACTTCTCATTCCAGAAATAAAACATGGGTCCGAAAAACTTAGTGTTATCCACTCCCTATCCATTACAAGCGAAACTCGACTAACCAAAGGGTCCTTTTTGAACCTGCACCTTACCAAAAAAATAATTAATAAGTATTTTTCACTTATTCATGAATATAATTCTAAACACATGCATCTATAATCTTGATTTGAAACCAACTAAAACACCAAAGAGTTTTGAAATACTTAGCTAAAATGCTGTCAGAAATGGTTCATTGTTGTTATCAATACACAAGGAAAAAAAGATCATCTATTAGCATCCATACAAGCACAACAAGTTACCCAAGGTAAAAGTTCCTTCGTTACCATGAAAAGAGATCTTTGAAGACTTAAAACCCAGATGATGCACCCAAAATGTTATTTCAATAGTACAAGATATTAAAAGCTACTAGATATGCATTTTTGGATTGGTAACAAATATGCTAGTTTATCAATGGGATAAGATGTTGACACTGATAACTATGCTTAGTTCCTATCATAAACAAACAAGTTATCTATCACCTTTCACCATCTGTTAAAGTAAAAGGTTCTACATGTCTTGGAAAACTGCTAGCAGCCATAAAGCCCTTTTCATACCTAAAATGCAATTTATCAACATGGATCATTAGATCTATGACATTCAAACACCTAATTAAGGTCATCATGCACATGCATTGGTAGTTGACACCATAAATTCCTACATCTCATATTCTCTTATTGTAAACAAACAAGTTTTGATATTTTCTCGTAGTTACAAATGACAAGACTTAAGTTGTGATTTGCTTAACCTGTGTGGGAGAATTTCCCACGAGTGCACAAACCATGGAATAAGGCTGGGTTAGGGCCTAACAAAATCAAACTCTTGAATAAAGTTGGCCTGAGGGGCCAGTTCAAAATTTTGGTAAAGGCCTGGCCCGTTACCAGACTTACTGTGGTGATAGATTTTGAATTGAATGGAACAAAAAGTTGTTAGTTTGATTATAATGGAAAAGGAGACTATCCAACGTAATGTGTATACACCAGACTAGATGATGTCCTTTGCTTAAAGGATCACCTACCACTACCAAAAAAAGGGGCAAAGGATTCAGACCATGTTAGTTTTTTGCGACGGATATAAACCTTAGCTAAGTTTGCTATGGTTTTAATCCATAGTTAAAAAGTCAATACACCATTATTATTTAATTGTGTTGTAAGGTGCTCTATGAGGCCTAAAAGAAACTATATGTTCTATCTAAGCCGTCTATATATTTGTAAATATTACTTTAGTGGATGAGAAAAAAAAATCAGCTAGATCGAAGGCTCAAGTGGACCACACAGTAGGAAACATTTATATTAAATTACAGTTGCTTCTTATGGTGTGGTCCACTTGGATCTTCAATAAACCTGAAAATTTATTAAAATTATGGATCGTAATGAAATACATCATGATAGGCCCCACGGAGCCCCTGATCGGACCATCTACGTCTGTTCATCAAAAACCCCCAAATTTGGGCGCGCGCCCAAAACAGAGCTGCACCCAAACACGGGTATTTTTCTCTCTCCCTTCCTCTCTCTCTCTCTCTCTCTCTCTCTCTCTTCGTTCCCTTATCAAAGCATTCCCTAAGCTCATCTTTCCCTGATCCTCTCTCTCCCTTCCGATCTCTGCTCCATCTCTCTCATTCTCCTCCTTCTCTCTCCAATGCATCAGCCGTGAACGCCCTCCTCTCTCTCTCTCTCTCTCTCTCTCTCTCCATTGTAGCAGCCATGAATCTCCTGCCCGAAGAAACACACGCCGTGAAGCTCCTCTCCATAGGTTTGATATCTTCTTCTATATGTATCTCTTTTCCTGTCTTTCAGATTAGAAATGGCATGCTATCTGTTTGTTGAAATGGCATTATATCTATTTAATGAAATGGCATTGTATCCATTTCACTATTTGATGAAATGGCATGCTATCTGTTTGTTGAAATGACATTCATGCCAGGAGATATTGAACAAGTTTATATATATATATATATATATATATATAATTTTTAATGCAACGTCCCCATCCCATTTAATTTGTGAGCCTTAATTTTCAGCTTAAAGTCTAACCCTCATAGAGTTGTTACCAAATTGTCACCAAGCAGGCTGCCCTGGAAGTTCATCAGTACGGGATCGCTCACCCACACACTGGTATAAGGTCCCTCAGAGATCTCCCAGCCATAGGGCTCAAAAATAGAATAAAGAATTACAACTCTTAACGCCCATTAGCTTAAGGACCAATCTACCAGCCAAAGGTGACACTATTACATTAACAAAATCATCCAGAAATATGAACACCATTTCTATACCTATATACCCCCCACCAAAAAATAAGGGATTGCAACTGATGCAGTTTCTAGACTGGAACAGCAAGGCCCTTTTTCACCATACTATCAAGAACATCATTAAGAGCTTGGCAAAGCCCCACAATCTGTTGATCCCACTGTTGCAGCTCTTATGTGTCATCTTGAAAATGTATGACTGCCTCAACCTGATTTATGGATCCTCTCATTCTATCTTCATAAATCATTCTCGAAGCTATCTTCTCAGCCTTTTGAGGAGCAATACCAAGTAAAGTTCCAAGTTCTTCAAAGCTTATGTTTGTATAAAGTTTACTTGCACTCAAAAGATTATGTTCAATCATGGCACGATCCAGCATGGTGAAATTATCTAGTAAAAAAGCTTTCTGGTGTGCTCTTAGTTCTTTGGCAAATGCATCAATTTCTGGTTTATGCAAAATCCTCTCCAGATACACCTTTTGCAATATCGGGTAAATCTTTAATTTGGAGCACCTTTCATCCTTATACAAGGTGGCAAGAACACGGGAATGTTGGGAACTAGCGGTGGCCAAAATTTTATAGGTCACAACAACACTAAGAGCTTGCTCCAGTGCATCCTCATCGATCAACTCATCTCCAATTTGCCGCTTCTCAATCTGAGAAATGTCATAGTAACGAAGTGCAGCTTCCAGAAACTTCCGTTTTAAGTCTAAGATCCTTGCATAACAAACCTTGTATTGTAAATTCAATACTTCTTGTTGACTACTGCTCACCAAAAATGAAGCTTTATTGATGAAAACTTCTGCATTTACAGCATCATTATCCTCGAGGTAGAAGTGAGCGATTTGGACGCATTTGGATAATTTGTACGTCTCATCCATCATTCTGATTCCAGAGTCTAGATCAATGCCACTAAGCATTTATGCTGCTTTTGACCATTGTTGCTCGGATTCATATAGCTCAGCAAGCTTCTCTCGGATGACTAACACCTGTTCTTCGAACGAAACAACTCGGGGTTGAATCTGAGCTGCCCCACATGTGTCAAAATGGCATGTATGTCCAACATATGTCTAATTGGCACATCTATGGGCTATTGAGTGCTTACAACTAACATAGATATTGATTTTTTTTTTTTAATTTTTTCAATTCTTTGTTGGGCCTGACTTGGACAATTAGCGGCCAGTCCTAACACGTATTACAACAAAGGACAGGTGAGTCCTTTTAGGACTTCTGCTTTGTTCATTGTAAATGTGAGTAACAATCTTATTTTTGAGTTGTAATCTGAGCCACCCATCCATAGTTGTAGGAAGAATTATTCATCAAACATAGTTTGTAAGGCATAGGATTTCCTACGTGTGGTCCCCATGGTTTGCAGATTCAAACTATTGATCTTATAGCCTTCCCCCCCCCCCCCCCCCCCCCCCCAATTGAATATGGTTTTGAGCGCTGTCTATTTGTTGGTGATCATCTAATGTGGAGTATTTGGTGGAGTGGAATGTAAGATCACCATTTTGGATTATCAATCAATGGGCCCCAAATTTCTAATCAGCAAACTACACACTCAGTTATTGCAGTAGCTACACCATGACATTTCCATGTTAGTTTACCCGATCCAGGTCCCTCAAGATATGCCCATGAAAAGTTAAAGCTATTTAAAGACTAAACTCCAATGATAGTCATAGATGCATGTATTAGAATTAGACTCATGGGAGTTTCAACACTCGGTCAAGGGTTCGAGTATCCATAGGTTGTGAAATTCCACCAGGGTGTGAGTGTGTGGGGGTGTGTGCGTGTGTTAAAAAAAAGATGCATGTGTTTAGAATTAGATCTGTGAATGGGTGAAAAATAATAAAATTTTTTGTAAGGTGCAGGTTCAAAATGAAACCCTTGGTTAATCAGGATCTGGCTATAACAGATAGGGAGTGGATGATACTAAGTTTTCCAAACCCTCATTTTCTTTCTGGAATCAGAAGATTTTTTAAGTTTGCACGAGAACACCTTCCTGGTAGAGACACCATTATTTGTCCATGCGCCACTTGCAGATGTTTACGATTACCGGTTTCTTATGATGATTTGGAAATACATCTAATGAAAAATGGATTCGACCCAAGCTATAGGGTTTGGGAGATGCATGGTGAGCATGTATCACCTAAGCGTACTGAATATGCATCAAGTTCCCAACAGTACCACAATGTCCTGAACTTAAATGAGGTTCACAAAACGATTGTTTAAGAACTCGGTGGTAATAACCTAGATGAAGTTGTATAGGATGAGCCGAATATGACCCCTGTAGTCAACGGCATCTTTGGGGAAAATGAAACTGATGAGTTTGAAAAAAATCTACGAGACGCAATGACTGAGCTATACCCAGGGGCCCAAGATTTCACTGTGCTGACTTGTATTGTATAACTTTTCAAATTAAAGGTGAACCATGGATGGAGCGAAAAAGCTTTGCAGAGCTCCTTTAACTACTAAAAAAGGTGTTACCTTCCGGTAACAAGGCCCCTACTAATACTTATCGAGCTAAGAAGATCATTACAAAGTTAGGTCTTGATTATGTGAAAATCCATGCTTATAAAAATGACTGTATCTTGTACTGAAAAGAGAACGAGGTGAAAACCAGTTGTCCAACTTGTAAAGTTCCTAGGTTCAATATAGAAATGGATGTTAAGAAAAAACAATCTCGAGTACCTATCAAGGTGTTAACATATTTTCCATTAACACCAAGGCTACAAAGAATGTTCAGTGTGCCATAGTTAGTGAAAGAAATCTCTTGGCACTCAACCAGAAAATTGCAACATGAAAAGATGGAGCATTTGGCTGATTCTATTGCATGGAAGAAATGTTCAGTGGATCGCTTGTTTTTTCTTTAATTTTAAACTAATTTGGCACTTATAGTTTAACATATTGATGGTCTACGTGTTTTTTTTAGTTACTCTATATGTTGTTTGATTTAGTTTTTGTAATTTTGAATGAATTTTATACTCTACATTTAAACATATTAGACTCCGTTTGGTCGTCACAAACAAAATGGAGCCTAAGCCCCTTTTTAACTCCGCCAATGTAACTCCTTGCATTGCCGGTCCCAAGCCCGGGTAAAGGAGGAGGGAGAATGGGCATTAAGGCAAGTTGTGTACTTTTTATTCATTTTCTAAGAGGGATTTTTAAAATGCTTGATGGTTAATTTCAATAGTTTTTTGGCTTCTTCTACTATCATTTGAGGACCCCAAAGGCCCAACTAACTTGAGATTTTTATATGCAGGCTGATGTATTTTTAGCCCCATAGATCAATGTTACCACTACAAGGTTCAATATTGAAATGGTAAAGTTTTTAATTATTTATTTGATCTTTATTTTTTCCTGTTCTTCATAAATAATTTGATGTCTTAGCCTCCTATCATTACCAGCTATTCTTGTCACTATTTGTACATATGTCATCTCATGAGTCTTACTTTTTGTAATTTTCTTACCCCTGTAGTGATTATTAGAAGCAGTGGACCATCATTGAAATATTACCCTTGTAGTGAGTCCAATCAAAGCATGGATAATATATGGTTTTAGTTCATGGTAAATGGTACCTTTTATTATGGATCACCCCTGGACCAAAGACCTGGTACCTTTTGTTGTTATAAGTTCGTAATTAGTTTGTTTCTGTATTTGTGTTGGAGCTATTTGGATGTTGAGCGGGGGTCCCTGGAAGGTGGGAACCGCTGTTATAACCATGATGAAGCTGTCCATTTCCTATGGACAACAATATGGGTGGCTTAGCCATTTGGACAAGCCCGTATTTATGTATTATCTCGAAATTGATAAAGTAGATCCAGATGTGCATCGGGGCTATCCGGATGTTGAGCGGGGGTCCCTGGAAGGTGGGAACCGCTGATATTTATTTTTTCCTTTCATCACTGTCTGTGTGATCTTGTAAACAGGTTGGATGATAAATAAACATCACTACAGGCCCTAAAAAGGTTTCAATGATGGAAATCATTATACCCACTGTTTCTTGCGGTATGGTTCACCTGAGTTTTGGATATTATTCAATTTTGGTTTCAACCTCGTAAATGATCTGGAAAAGCAGATGGATGGTGTAGATAAACTACATATATTTATTGTGGATACAATGATTTCCTAACTCTAAACCTAAACTTGAAAACCTAAATCTGGTTTTGATTTTGAATGTGATTATGATTGTTCTAGTTTTGATTTTGATTGTGATTATGATTGTTTTTGAATTGCTGAATGGATTTGATCTGATGTTGTTTTTTCAATTGGTATCTTTTTTGCGGTTTTTTATTATTTCTGTGAAGTGGGTTTCTTTCTTTCTTTGTAATTTGGTTTTTATAAGAAGACAGGGGCAGTTGTAATTGCTAAATATTGTGATCTGATTTTGTTCCTTTGGGGTGTTGTTTGGGTTTTTTGATTGTTCCAGCTAAGTGGGTTTCTTTGTTCCTTTGGAATTTGTTGAATGGTAGGTTTATAAGAAGAAACCGACGATTCAAATTGCTGAATTTTTTTTTTCATTGAATTCCCAATTAGATTCTGTTTTAGATTTTTTATTTGTAGTTTTGAAATGGCTTTGTGTCAAACAGAACGAATCGAATTCCCAATTGGGTTCTGAATTTTTACTAGTTGGGTTGCTTCTTTGTATTTGATCTGATTAAAATATTCAACAGCTTTTAATTTGACTTTTACCAGTTTAAAATTTTAGGAATGGTTTAAACTGTCAAATATTTTAATCAGATTCTGTTAAATTTGCATCTACTTTTAGTTTTTATTTTTATTTTTTTGATATGCAGAATGTGCTTCTTTGTTTTGTTTTTTCTCTTTTCTTGTCAAAGGGAAGGTTTAGCTATAGAAGAGGACGGTGGAAATTACTGATGTTTTTTTTTTTTTTTTTTTTTTTTAATCTGATTTTGTTATGCGTTAGGCTTGTGACTGTTCCTGAGAAATGGGGTCCTTTGTTTGTTTGGATCTTTGTTGTCGGTTAGGTTTATGAAGAGATGTGAATAGTATTAAGGTGCTGAGTGTTTTGACCTGAGTTTGTGCTTTGAGATGTAATTTTCTATTCTTTTTGTTTGTTTGCTGAAATGGATTTCTTTGATTTCTTATACTTCTTTAGAAACTTGAGTCTATCAGAATTGGGTAGTATAGATGCTAAATATTTTGATTTGATTTTGATGAATTGGGGTTTGCGGGACTTTATTCGGATAAATGGGTTTCTTTGTGCTTTTTTTTTGTTTGAGGGATCCAAATTCATAAAAAGGTTAGCTTTATTAGAAGAAGAGGACAGTTTAATTTTTGCATTTCCCATTTTCTTAAACACGACAAATGACTATAAAAAGTAAAAATAAAACAACCAAACTTTCAATAAATTGGCCCACTGTGAGGATCACTTAGTGTAAAAATCATCCCATTTATTCATCATATGTATGGGTTACACCTAGAAAACAATGTCTTTCCATTGATAAATACCAAAATAGAAGGGGCTCGCCAACTCTATCAGTGATGTAGCTACAGCAACCAAAGCATGTTTAAAAAGTGTTGATTGGTACAAACCAGTGCAACACATCTGTAGACGTGCTATGCAGTGGGATTTATCTAGGGACAATTGTTTTCTAGTCGTCCATTTTCTTTGTACATTGTGACCCAGCTGAGAGTGAAGGGCCTAATTTTATGGTCAGAGGATCTAATTTAGTCTTGGCCAGTATAAGTAAATCTTGGATCTTTCACACATTTGCCATATTGGCACGTGTGCTTGCTTATAAATCTCTTGTACGTAATTTTTTTGAATATAAATTAGGGAGCTTTGCTAGCGCACACGCGTGTGCAATAAAGCTCGCTTACACACCACACATGTGCCAGTTTTATACATTTGTGCGAGATCTAACCCATCCATCAGATTGGCCCGGCTAAAAACATGTTTTCCCGAGAAAAAAATCTGGTGGCCTACTTGACCGGTGTGTTCACCTGATTCTTGGGTCGCGGTTTATCTAGGGACCCAAACACCACACAGCTAGCTGGTGTCAAAGTTCTCTAGGCCCCACAATGACGTATGTGTATTATCCACATTGTCCATTCATTTTTTTCATCTTATTTTAAGCATGATCCTAAAAATGAAGCAGATCTAAATCACATGTAGACCACACCTCATGAAAACAACGCTTATCGAACGCCGACTCTTAAAAACTTCTTAAGGCACACTGTATCATTTATTTTCCATCCAACTTATTGATTATACAAACCTGGAGGAAGGTAAAACACAAATATCAACTTCATTCGAAACTTTCATGGCCCCCAAAAAGTTTTCAACTTTAAGCGTCCAATCACCAATTTTTCATATGATATAGTCTACTTGATAGTTGGATATTATATATATCGGTATGCAAGTGTAAATAGTAAGTTTAGTTTTTATAGTAAGTCACATATTTTAGGGTGTTTGAGTTGGAGTTTTGAGTTTAAAAGTCCATCCTAGGTTTGAACACATTTTTTAAAAGGATTGTAATTTCAATTTTATTTATTTTTTACTAATTCTGATTCTGATTTTGATTTTGATTCTGAAATTCTGATTCTGATTGTGATTGTGATTCTGATTCTAATTCTGATTGTGAATACTAGATTTAACAAAAATGATGCCATTACTTCCTAATATCATATGTACTGATTGAGGGGTTTGTATATTAATTTGCCTTTGTATTATTTTTGTTTTTTTGATCTTTGAATTTTGTTATCTGTTTCCTAAAATGGGTTCCTGTTTTTTGTAGTATTCTTCTCAAAACTTTTAGTTTATTATTTTTGTAGAATATAATTGCTCGGAGATTTAGTTCCATTGCTCCTCTCACTGTATTTTCATTTCTTCCTATATAATGTTACACAAACCAATAGTCCATCAAACCACATTACTCATGTTGGATTTTGCCATAGTTTAGAAGATTAGCAGGTACATTTTTAATTTCTTCTTATATAAGTGTTTTTTTTAAAAAAAATCTTTCTTCCTTTTGAGATGTGTATAAAGGCATGCTTGTTTGATTGTGTCTACAAATATTGTTTTATATAGGCTGACAAGCTAAAAAAGTCACTGGAGGATGAAATTCATTTTCTCAAGGGAAGGGTTTCAGAACTTGAAAGTGATCTTATGTCAAAGTCTACAGAAGTTACATCTGCAGTTTCATGGAAAGAAGAAGCTCTATCTCAAGCAAATACTTCTGCATTTCTAAATAAGCATTATTGCATTATATGGAGGGTGTTTACTGTGTTGGAGTGTATTTGTTTCTTGCACATGAGGGCACGCCTTAGTTGTAATTCTTATGATAGGTTTAGCAAAGTGAAGTATTGTTTATTTAGAAATGTGAGTGTGGGATGCATTGTATGATTTGATTGCTATTTGTAATAAATGCATCGCTTTTTTCCTGATTGCATTTTATGTACTATTTCTATCAGAATTAAGCTTAGATGTGTTATCAAGTAAAACAGCTTCTTGCAATGGAAACAGGTACCATTATTACAATTTTTGAAAAAATAGCTACGAATTTTGGTTGTAGACATTGTTCTAAACCGTAGCTATTGCTAACTAGAGCATATTGCTACGGATTTCATTCCACTTTTAGCTACTGATATTATCCGTAGCAGTAGGTACATTTCGCTATAAAAATTACAGTTGCTGCTTTTTTTCGTAGCTAGTGATGTCTACTACTATGGATCTAATGTGTAGCCGTAGGTATATTTCGCTACAGAAAGTATAGCTACGGCCTTTATTCGTAGCTACTGGTATTTATTGCTACGGATTTAATTTGTAACTGTAGCTACATTTCACTATAGAAAATATAGCTACGGCTTTTGTTTGTAGCTACTGCTATCTATTGCTACGGATATAATCCGTAGCAATAGGTTTTTGACCTTTAGCTACCCCACCAATAGTGATGGACGTGCTACGGATCTAGTCCATAGTAAAAGGTCTTTTGCTATGGATTTTAGCCGTATCCTTTGTCCGTTTTTCTTGTAGTATACTGATCATGGAAGAGTGATTTGTGATCTATGATCATGACAGATAATGCTCAAGCACTGAGAAATTACTTAGAAATTGCATACATGACATACAAATATGTCAAATGAACTTTCCAAATCATGGCTAAAAGACTTGGCAACTTGATTTGACTTACCCAGCCCAGAGTCGACTCATAACTTGTTCAAGTCAGTGGTGACTCAGACTATGAAACTAGATCAGGTCCGAGTCCAAGTCAACTCAGACAAGTCACATTAATCTCGTTTCGAGTCTTAAAACCATGGTCCAAATTATGATACTGAATTTAGTTAAATGGTGAGAAAAAATTACTGCTCGTTTGATTATCTAACTATCAGATTGGTTGACATTTATTGGATAGTTAAGAATGAAAAACAAAAAAATAAAAATAAAAATCCAATAATCCTATTTCAACAAACAAGTATCCATGAATTAGAGGTTTGGGATTTTAAACAATATGATTTTGGGACTGTGACTTGGCCCCTATGAGACAATTTAGATGGTTTTAACTTATGTACTTCAAGGGTACAAGTTCTGAGTACTTATGTATCAAGAGTCATATGCTCTACCTGAGCATCAATATACCAAAAGCTTTTAAATAACATGCAGGATAGTCCATCATCTATCAGGACACTCCATTGATTTTCATATGACTAGCGGAAGGCCATGAAGCATGAACTAGGACCCCCACTTTCGTTCCTAAATGCTTATTTCCTGGCCACCAATCGAAAAGGTTATATTTCCCCGTGCGGGCCACCACCATTGTTGTATTATTAGTTGATGTACATATTGAAAATCCAAGTAAGGTGTACATGTTGATCAACGTGCTTAGCTCATGATTCTGTACATATGGGACCCACTTGTTTCTGATCCAAGAGGTTCTTCTGATGGACCCACTGTGGATGGGAAATCCGTCTGAAATCTTCCAATTTGTCAGATCCTAACCCTTTAATTTCTAGTTTTTTTTTCCTCATTTAAAGTAGATTGTCTTCTTCTTCTTCTTCTTCTTCTTCTTCTTCTTCTTCTTCTTCTTCTTCTTCTTGTCTTTTTCCTTTTTTAAAAGAAATTTTCTTTTAACTAATCAAAGGGTTGAGATCATCCAACTTTCCAATCTAAGAGATTACTGGAGTGCCCATCGTCCATGGTGAGGTCCATTGGGTGAACCTTTTGATCACCAGGCAATGGGCTTCACATGTACGGAATCCCACATGTAATCAAAACTTGCATATGAGGATCCTTTAATTCCTCAATTGCATGATGCCTATATTAAGAAAAGATAACATCCAGCCATAAGCAGCAGCCACCAAACAGATTATATGTCTTTTGTAAACAGACTTCGTACGGTATATATTATAGTATATATAATATATTATAGATTTAGATATAATGTATATTTACAATACATACACACACACATAAAAATGCAAAAGAATCGTTGTTAGGAAAGATCAGACAAGAACCTGTCACTCTAATATGAGAGCACAGACAACTCTTTTCAATGCTTAAGATGCCTTCAGAAGATCAGATTCCGAATGGGCAGTAGAAAAAACATGCAGATGCCTACAAAGCCACAACCATCAGCATGAGGATCACGCTGAAGTAATCTACCATTCTCCTTACTGTCAGTAATATCATTGAGCACCTTTAGATCATTCTTAAAGGAACAGGTTGATGACTGGCACAAAAGATAACAAAGGAATGAACACTGGCAGAATGCAGTTCTTTCATGTGAGCCAAAATGCAGTTCTTTCAATGAGAAGTGTCAGACCACTAGCAATCGGAACTCCACATTTCAGCTTCCCCTACATTCTAAGTTTGCGGGGGAAGTAATTAGAAAGATCCACATATACAAATTTGAAAGGAAAAAAAAGCTCATATTCGAAGCTTACCAAGTTCTAAATTTGCTGCAGAGATGTCTTCTAGAGTGAGAGAGAAAAGGGGCATGGGAGATAAATAGATAGAGAGAGAGGGAGAGACAAGGGGCGCGGGAGATTGAGAGAGATAGAGAAAAGGGAGGCGTGAGATTGAGATTGAGAGAGATAGAGAAGAGGGGCATAGGAGATTGAGAGAGAGAGAGAGAGAAAGGGATGGACGTGAGAGGGAATAGGGGTGAGTGAGTGGAGGGAAATGAATTTCGTGATAGGGGAAAAGAAAAAGGCAGCATGGTTTTTCGCATTTTTGCCTGCTACGGTTTTTAACCGTAGCTAAAATCCAATATGACTATAGCAATTGAATAATCCGTAACGGGCCCTCCACGGTTCACATTTGACGGGATCTAGACAGACGGCCTTGTCAAGGGATTTGTGGGGTCTATCTGGATGCAATCAATATATCCACTCGGTCCATTAATTTTATAATATTTTTTTATAGGAAATGAACCCAACATCTAGGAAAATCGAAGGTCTAATTAAACCACACCATCGATCAATGGATTAATCTCCACTCTTTCCTACCGTGTGGTCCACTTGAGTTGTCGATCTACTTCCTTTTTTGGGTTCTTGACCTAAAATATTCTTAAAAAATGGATAGACGTATTAGATGGAGTACACACGGGCCTCGTAGGGTCCCTTATGAGGTATCCAAGGTTGTACGTACATCTAGCGGAGTTAGCTTTCGCTACAGTTTGGACAATTTTAGCTACGGTTTTAAGCCGTAGCAAATGAGCTACGGTTTATAGTTGTAAACAAAAACCTGAATTGTCCGTAGCCTTTGGTCATTTCTTTTTTGTAGTAGAAGTACTGGGCTACCCGCATCTCAAGTCTGAAGAACTCGGGACTAATTTGCTTTCTCCATATTATGAGGGAAGCCAACGGCCCAGCCAATGCTCTAGCTTGTGAAGGCAATGCTAGATAAGGTGGGTCTAGGTGCAATTAGAGTTTTGTAATTATGTAGCCTATGATAGGCGCCCTAGAGCCTTTTTTGCTCTACGAATGCCCGAATGTCCAGATCATGTAATTCTTTTTCCATGATATGAATTTTAGTTTCCATTAAAAAAAATAGCATTCACTAATTTGCTGAATGCAATTTTGGAGGTAAAATTTTGTCAGTATCTAGTTAGTAGTAGATCAAATAAATGGCATTGGGATCATTGTTTGGGGCCTCTTTGATCTTAGGTGTTAAATGCTTACATTGGATATTTTAATTACTAGGTATTATAATGCTTGTTTATTGTAATATTTGACAATTAAAATTTCGTTGTTTGGGAAATCTCATGTACCGGCGCATTATGATGTGTAAAAGTATAATGCTCCTTTCTAGTTCACTAATAAGTAGAGCTGCACATGAACCGAGTTAGCTCGGTTAACTTGCTTGGCTTGACTTGAAAAGGCTTGATTCGACTCGGTTCAAAATTGAGTTCGAGCTAAGTCAAGTTGATTTTTTTAGCTCAAAAAAATTTCGAGTTGAGTTCGAGCTTGTCCGAGCTTGACTCGACTCGAATCGAAGCTTAACTTGAATCAACTCGGATCAAATGGGCTCGGTGACTCGGTTATGTTGATATTGATGTTGCTCGCCAAGTGTTTGATGAAATAACTCAATGAAGTGCTATTTCAGGTGCATACATTCTCTGTGGGATTAGCTAGTAGCGAAGAAGGAATGGATATGAAACAAATCACTACAAAAAAAAAGAATTTCAGATTATAAAACTACACTCAAATCATGATTTTAATGTTGCCCGCCCAATGTCTGATGAAATACCTTTGAGTTGTTGTTACAATTTTACATTATGTGAAAATTTGAAGATGCTCTCTACGTGTTTGAGAAAATGTCATATAGGCTCGGACTCGGCTCGAATTGGCCTGAGTTGCTGACTGAACCGAGCTAAGCTAGCTAGTTAAGCTCGAGGACCAAGCTGAGACGAGTTCAAGTTGGGGTTAGCTACTGGCCGAGCCGAGCTGAGCTAATACAACTCTACTAACAAGTTGGGAATCATGTGTGATGTATTGTTTAGTTATTTAAGAAGATCTACAAACTAAATGAACAATGGTAGCCCACTCTATCATCTTATCAAATATAACTTTTTTTTTAATAGAAAAATGAAAGGATTAATATATATATATATATATATATATATATATATATATATATATATATATATATATATATATATATATATATATATATATATATATATATTCCTTTTTTCTTTTTAATATCACTCGAGTGTATATTTCCTGAAATGAAGATTTTAGACCTATCCAAGGGAGGGTCCCATTATAATCCTAAAATAATGCTAAGACACTATGAAGCAAACAGGCTAACATGGACAAAACCAAAACAAAAATAAAAACTTCTTGATTGATGATGATCAAGATAAAAAAAATATTATCTATACCTTTTCTCCATCACCAAATTTCCTCTTACCTCTAGGGGAAGCTCCGAAGTAGACTAAAACATTCAGTTACCACCTCCTCCATTACCCGCCTTGCTAGAATATCCACTTTAATGTTGTTTTTGTGAAAGGTGTGATTAATAAAAAAAACTCTAAGTG
Organism: Magnolia sinica; assembly: GCF_029962835.1. Classification (NCBI taxonomy): domain Eukaryota; kingdom Viridiplantae; phylum Streptophyta; class Magnoliopsida; order Magnoliales; family Magnoliaceae; genus Magnolia; species Magnolia sinica. The sequence goes on from NC_080588.1 coordinate 55,600,693, forward strand.
GGACAAACACTCCTTAATCTCCACCCACTTATACCAGACTTTCCAAGGAGGAGCCTTTGCATTTATCAACAATATGATAATTATGATACATAATTGTCCAATTGTCTTGATTATCTTTCCCTTCCATGTATAGTCATTAGAATAGGTTTAGTATTTGCTTCCTTTCCATATATGTAACAGTAATGACTTTTCATATATAGTGTGATTCTTTTCCATGTACCAGGTAATTTACCTTTATAAGAACTCTGTTAGAGTTAAAGCAGTATACAATAAATAGGGAGATGTTCTTCTCCAGCAGATCTATGGGGTTTCTTTGGTTTTGTTTATAGGATCTAGGAAGCATTTAGTGTAGCTGGGGTTATATGACAGGCATGGGTCATTCTGTTCTAACACTGCCGAAAAACATGTACAGTAAACGTCCCATTTTAATAAAATTCAAATTAGAAAAAATACAATAAATAACAGAAGAATTCTCTTAATTGCAATGTTATCATGGTATCAAAGTGGTTATTCTAGGCCTTTGACATTTGAGTCCATTTTATCAGAGTGGATGTGGTGATTTTCATCACCACTACCAAACTCTGATGGACCATTCACGTCATGGTTCTGATGTAGAGCGGGTCATGGATAGTTTCATGGCCAAGATGGATCAGAAAAGGCCTGGTCGATGACAAAAGTGATCCGGACCATCAGGCATATCTCACAATCCGGAATGAGTTATCAGGTGTAAAATATATGATTTTGGCATAGAATGAGCTACTTTAGCCAACCAACCCCACTACGCCAGGTCGCATAAGCCATATTTGCAAAATACCCCTAGATCAATGGTCATTTCCTTATTTTAATTCTATTTTTACTATAACTTATTTTAATTCTGTTTTTACTATAAATAGTACGTTTTAGTTTGATTATAACTCTTCATCTGTTAGGCTTTAGGAGTTGTGTCCAACATGAAAAGGGCTTAAAATAATTAGGAGAATATCTTGGTGAAGCCAAATAGGACACTTACTAATTTTGCATGAAAACCTTGTGCACTAGGGGCCTGTTTGGATTCGCGTATAAAGGTGTGCTGTATCGTATTAAAACTGGATGTTGCCATTATACATTGTTTGAATAGGAGTTTGTGTCCGGCGTTTATCATGCGCTCGTATACATCACCATATCAAAATTTTCAAAAGGCGGTAAACTGAAATCGGTCGCCATTGCATCGTGCAGTGCAGTCTCTTCTATGTGCAGTATTATCAGGTGGCAGCGTGTCTATCTCTTTGATAGGTATGTTTCTATCTCTAGAGGATGGAGAAATCCTGCTCCAGCAACACCATAGATCATCTTCCTTACAGTGCATGTGGCCATTCAGCTGCGTGTATAGTTCCTTCTCCAAAGGTCTGAGGTTCGTATTACAGTTGATAGTCTTCTCGAGCTGACGGATCAAACGAAGTAGGGATTTCATCCATGGGATCGGACACTTAAATGCCCATCCACCAGGTATGTATTTCTTCCTTCCAAATCATGCTTGGATATACATCTACGCTAAAACCATAAGCCGATTCTTATTTTCACTAGATTGAACGTCCGGAGTGCAAGTAGTCCCTTCGTGATGGGGTGTATATGGTAGGTGTATACACCCCCATCTGTGAAATCCCTATTATCGTTCCAGGTATCCCTATTCAGCCAACTGAGGCTACCGTCAGGTACATCTCAGGACGTCAAATCATAGGGTTTATATAATCTCTGCTTTGTCACTGTGATAGATTGGATATGATGGGTGCATGCGGCTGTTTAAAGGTAGGTTATCATCTGTGGGAGATTGTTTTGACGTATTGAGGGCTTTGTATGTTTAAAACTATGATGTTTTTCTTCTTCTTCTAAACCAACTGCGTCTAGGAAGTCCAATGTTTTCATAAGGCTGTGCATCATCTGGGTTGCTTAGTAGTAGAGGTATTACTCATCTCTCCCTTATTTCTCAATTTGTCATTCTAATTTTTTATCCAAATCGATTTGGAAGGGCCTTTCTTAAGATGACCCTCCTTTTAGAATATGTTTTCCTTATTCACCATTGTGTAGATTTTTTTTGCAAGGCAAGCGTACTATGATGGACATACCATCAAAGCTCCGATTTAAACAGTCACTTCCTTAATCATTTGTTTTAATAGCTAAATCATTTCCTAACCCCTAAAACTCATAATGCGCTGATGCAGACAAGAGACATCTTTGTGCTCTCTGTGTAAAATAGTCATCTCCCCGCATTTAGAACTTCGGACAGCAGGTGACTAAAGATGTTATTGTGATATTCCTATGTTTATCACAGTGTATGATGTTCATTGACAACTTTAAAAAAAAACTTTTAAAGTATATGTAGATCAGTAAGTTTTAACATTTTCTTGTAAACATAGTTTCATGCTTTAAATAATCGATGATGATCGGTGTGTGTTAACAGAGTATCATGTTTTTCATGCTTGAATAAGTAATTATTAATAGACATTCACGCTTGTAGTTTCAGATTCATGCTTGAATAAATAACTGTTAACAGAGATTCATGCTTGTAAACATAGATTCATGATGTGTAAACCAACATGTTTAAAATAAACCGGTTAATAGATGCAACACTTAATTAACTCATTCTGTGGTCGAATTTGTATAATATCATTTCATGTTGCTATAGAGATAAAATATATCATTGATTGTTATTCCCATTTAGATAACCTTCTGTAAATACTATCTTATCTAGCTCCTTGGTTTGTCAAATTTTGTTATGCCAAAACCTCTTGGAATCTGTATCTTGTTTAGCGATTATTGTAAGATCAACTTCATGTCATCCTTGCCAATCTTGTCTACATTCAAGTACAAGATCAAGAAGTTCAAGTACAACATCAAGAAGTTTACTTTCAAGAACAAGAAGTTCAAGTATAAGAGTAAGAGGTTCAAGAACAAGAAGTTCAAGTACTAGATCAAGTCTTCAAGCTTCAACTACTTCAAGAGAATGATATGTGATAAATTAATCTCACAAGTAAGGTTTATTTGACCCTAGATTGGCCTTAGGATAGGTCATACAATTTGCACTTATATCATAAGTCATTTGATAATTTTATAGGTTAGTTTTTAACCAGCCCTAGTCATGGTTCGACTAGTCCAGACATTGGCTCGACCAGTCCAAGAATTCTCTCGACCAGTCCAAGCTTTGTTGTGTTAAGACTTTCTATTGGACCCTTAACCAGTCCTAGAGACTGCTCGACCAGTAATATGAACATTGCTTACTAGTCGAGCAGGCTCGACTCAAAGTCCAGCAACATTTCTGGGTCCCACTCGACTAATAGAGTGTAGGGCTCGACCAGTCGAGTAGCGATCTGATCTTATCGCGCCAAAAATTTTGAAATGTTGTTGGTCCTTCAACCAGTCAAACTCTCCACTAGGCCAGTCGAGTGAACAATATTTTTGCCTATAAATTGAGGACGATTTTCAAAGTTTTTCAATTCATTCAAATATATTCAAGTCACAACTCTGAGAAACTTATCCCCACATTCGAGAAGCTAATTAGTTAGTATTTGAGATCCTTTTAATAGCTTTTTTACATTTGATTTTGTGATCTCTATTGAATTTTATTTATTTTGAAAAGGGAATATTGATTTTACCATTTTTGAGATAAAAATCAAATCAAGCTAGCCCAGGTTGATTTAATCTAAAAATCATTTAGACCTAAGAATCCTTTCATATGTGAGATTGGACATTGAACATCTACATCGAATTGGTTCTACCAGGCTTCATCCGAAGAAGAATCTTCAGATAAGTACATTTTAATTTTCTGTATTTGGTTTGTAAGTGTAAGACCCGTATCTTAGTCCATACTATTCCATCGACTGTCGCGATCCTTCCCATCGAATTTCGGCAACCTGCGACCTATGATCGGCGTTTGCGTATGACCCTAAGTCGTATCCTGTAGATTTGAGTTGGCTTAATCCGAGATTTATACCATTGCGACCACACCATCGCTGCGATTTCAACGCCGCGTCTTGCATACCGATCCAATACCCTGGTAGGGAGATGTGGGCCGGCGTTCAGTTCGAAGAAAACGTCGCACATTTGCAATTCCAAGAGAATCTCTACATCATGTCTCATCAATCAATCAATCAATCACCTCATGTGAAGTACAAGAGTAACCCATGCTTTCTTTCTCCACAAGTCAAGCAAACCCTAAAAGTCAACCAATCTCTCACCTCACCCATCACTCACCTCACATCCATCACTCACATCTCTCTTACAACTACCACACCTCTCTCTCTTTCTCAACACAAATTCCAAGCAACCAAGAGGTGCACACGTCTAAGCCTTTCCATGGAGAGAGTGATTTTGGTGGCCCACTTTTCCATTCCAAATCCATCATCCTAACCTTTCAAACGTCATCTTCCACCATCAAAGTGAGACATAAGGAGATTGGCTTTCCAATGGACCAAGAAGATCGAAGGTGGGTGCTTATTAGGATATATTTTTTATGTTTTGATGATGGGCCAAGTGAGGTCTACCGATTGATGGTATGGATCTCACTTTGGACCCTTGATGTGGCCGATGGACCACCTTGATCCTCATGATCATTCCATGATGGGGCCATTCTCCATGGACCCCATCATGATGTTTATTTTTCTTGTATGGATAGGGTCATCTAGACCTTACATTTGGTGGAGAAAGGATCTCCACCATTGATTTTCGGTTTGATGGGCCCACGTGTAATGGGACCCACTTGATGTATGATTGCTTACAAGGGAGGGCTCATAGTGGTGGAGCCCTTCATCACACATATCCCGTCTCTCTCTCTCTCTCTCTCTCTCTCTCTCTCTCTCTCTCTCTCTCTCTGTTTCTTTTTATGTGATGATATGTCTATGTGGCCCACTCGAATGGACCCCACCATAAAGCATGTATTTGATCCAAGTGATTTGTAGGTGGGGCCCACTTGTATATATGTTGTTCCATAACACCCAGCTATGTGGTGGCCCACCTAGTTACATAGGGCCACCTTAAAAGTAATTGCCTTGCTCAGAACTGTCCAGCGTCTGGACGTGAACTGGGAAAACATAAATGTTAGCTTGATTCTTAAGCCTATGGGTGAGCCACTTGTATAAGCCCCACATAGATATATGTATTCAATCCACACTGTCCATCCTATTTACCAACTCATTTTAGGCGTTGAGCCGAAAATTGAAATTGATCCAACTTTCTGGTCGGTCACACCTTTGAAAATAGTGATTTTCACCATTGAAACTCACCTTAATTTGTCTACATGTCGAAAGATGCCTAATATTGGGCTTGATAGATTTGTTATGGATAGTAAAATCCATTGGCGGACCTGGATTCAGTTGATGTGGGCCCTACCTCTAAAAAACCACAAAAAATTCAATTTTTCAAAAAACAAAATAAAAATAAACAACAGCAGCAGAGGCTGCTGCTGCTGACACAGGACATGCAGCAGCATCTAGTGCTGCTGCATGGGCGGACGGGCAGGGACCCATGGTCCCAGCCGTGGGCCCCCCCATGATGTTTGTTAGTCATCCAACCCGTTCATTGGGTGGGCCACTTCCTTAAGTGGGCCCCCCTCTAAACATCAACTATAACTATGGCCCAAGTGGCCCACATCTTAAGAAACAACGATGATTGAACGGCTGCCATTGAAACCCTTTTGGGTCACTATAGAAGTTTTGAATCAATATGAAATTTGTTTCCCTATTCATCTGGGTCCGTGCGGCCTTATCAACAGGTTAGATGGAAAGTAAGAGATAGAAGAAAACTTGACACAAATCCAGAAGAAATAAGCAAATGGAATACTAACCTCGATGGATTTGGAAGGTCAGTTCGACTGGTCGAGCTTCGGCTTGTTGGAGAAGGAAGTTGAAATAAGAAAGAAATGAAAATTTCCCCAATTTAAGTCAAACAGTGCGATTTACGACTGGTCATAGGCTTTCTTCGACCGGTCATGTCATGACAGGTCGAGGAAATCCTCGATTGGTCGAGTACCACCAAAAATCTGATTTCCAGCATATTTTACAAAATTTAAAATCTAAATGAAATATATACAATATGATATAAATAGGTATAAATAATCATTTTAAAATGCACATTTCAAGATCAAATTTCAATTTGTTAAACCTACTTTTGTTGAGTGGTTTAGTGAAAATGTCAGCACGTTGATTCTCGGTTGGGATATATTCCAAAGATATAACCTTTTCTTTTACTAATTCCTAAATATATTGAAATCTAATGTCAATGTGCATGGTACGAGAATGTTGAATTAGATTTTTTAAAATATTTATGGCACTGGAATTATCACAATATATTAACATAGAATCCTATTTAATTCTTTAATCACTTAGCATACGTTTCATCCAAACAAGCTATGCACATGCATTACCAGCTGCGATATATTCAGCTTCAGCAGTTGAAAGTGATATAGAACTTTGTTTCTTGCTAAACCAAGAAACTAAACAATTTTCGATATAAAAGCAACCACCACTGGTTGATTTTTTATCAACAAGATTGTCAGCCCAGTCAGCATCCGAGTACCCAGCGAATTGAACACTAGTCTCGAGTGGATACTAGAGACCGAGATTAACAGTACCTGCGACATATCTCATAATTTGCTTGACAACAATTAAGTGTGATTCTTTAGGATCAGACTGATATCTAGCGCAAATACTAACACTTAGAGCGATATCAGGTCTACTAGCAGTTAAATACAGTAAACTACCAATCATACTCTGATATAATTTCGGATCCACATTTTTACCTGCAAAATATTTTAAGAATTTTAAAGTTGTACTCATAGGAATATCAAAATTCTTACCATTCTCAAATCTGAACCTTTTAATCAGGTTTAAGGCATACTTGGTTTGAGAAATAAAAATACCATCAGATTGTTATTTTACTTGCAATCCTACGAAATAATTTAATTCCCCAACCATGCCCATTTCAAATTTAGATTTCATTAAATCTGCAAACTCAACAGTCATGTTAGTACATGTTGATCCATAAATAATATCATCAACATAGATTTGAACCATTAAGATATCATCATTATGTTTCTTAACAAAGAACGTCTTATCGACACTCCCCATTTGAAAATTATGACTTAGTAAAAACTAGGTCAATTTTTCGTACCATGCCCTAGGAGCTTGTTTTAGACCATATATAGCCTTTTTAAGATGGTATACATGATCAGTAAGCTTAAGGTCTTCAAACCCTGTAGGTTGTTCAACATATACTTCTTCATGTAAATCGTCATTCAAAAAGGCACTCTTTACATCCATTTGATAAATTTTAAAATTTTTAAAGCATGCAATGGATATGAAAAGTCTGATTGATTCAAGGCGAGCAACTGGGCTAAAGGTTTTATTGTAATCAATGCCTTCTATTTGAGTGTACCCTTGAACAACCAGTCTTGCCTTGTTTAGAATAATATTACCAAGTTTGTCAGACTTATCTTTAAAAATCCACTTTGTTCCAATAATATGTTTATCTTTAGGTCTAGGAACAAGATACTAGATATCATTTTGAACAAATTGATTAAGTTCTTCCTGCATAACTACTATCCAATTTTCATCAGAAAGCACTTCTTTTACATTTACTGGTTTAATTTGGGATGTAAAACACATGTAGTTACATATGTCTTCTAATTGTCTACGAGTGCGCACACCAGTGAGAAGGTTTCCAAGTATTTAATTGGTTGGATGATCTTTGACAGTCCTTAGTTCAGAATTAACTTGATTTGATGAAGTATCTAGTTTTTCAATCAAAAGAACTTCATCATTATCTAAACTTGGGGCAGGTATATTCAAGTGATCATCAATGACTACATTGATGGACTCTTGAATTACACCAGTCTTGTTGTTCAGAACACGATATGCCCGACTGTTTAAAGAGTATCCTAAGAAGATCCCTTCATCACTCTTTGTATCAAACTTTCCCAAATTTTCACGGTCGCGTAAAATATAACACTTGCTAGCAAAAACTCAAAAGTATTTGATAGTAGACTTCTTATCAAACCAAAGTTCATAAGCAGTTTTATTATTAGACTTACATGTATACACTCAGTTGATAATATAGCATGCAGTATTTACGGCTTCAGCCCAAAGATTTCTAGGGAGCTTCATACTATTCAACATTATGTTTCCCATTTCTTGAAGCACTCTATTTTTCCTTTCCACAATTCCATTTTATTGTGGTGTTTTGGGCGCAAAGAATTCATGCGATATTCCCTGATCATTACAGAATTTCTCAAAACTACTATTCTCGAACTCAGATCTATGATCATTGCGGATCTTACAGACTTGAGAGCCTTTTTCAGTTTAGATCCGTTTGAGAATCATTTTTACTTCATCAGGGGTTTCTGATTTATCCCTTAAGAAGGCTACCCAAGTGAATCTGGTAAAATCATCTACGATTACCAGTATGTATTTTTTGCCTCCTTGACTCTCCATCCTGGTAGGTCCTATGAGGTTCATATGGAGAAGCTTGAGTGGTCTTGATGTGGCATTAGAGTTCACCTTTTTATGAGAGCTCCTTGTTTGCTTGCCATACTAGCATTCACCACATATTTTATCTACTTTTTGTAATTTTGGTAGACCTCTTATTAGTTCTCTCTTGCTCAATCTGTATAAATTATGGTAGTGTACATGTCCAAGGCGTTTATACCATAATTCAGTCTCATCAGTATGGACCATGTAACACAATTGTTTAGATGAGCTACCATCGCTTACAATATAGCAGTTTTCAGAAGTCCTGCGACCAGTTAATATTATAGAACCCTTTTTGTTTAAAATTTCACAACCTTTACTGGAAAATTTCTCACTATGATTGTTATCACATATATGAGATACGCTTAACAGGTTGTGTTTTAGTCCCTCAACATATAAAACATTTTTAAATAAGGGGAGGTTATAGAGTTGAACCGTACCTTGACCAATAATCTTGCAGTTGCTACCATCACCAAATGTGACTGATTCATCAGTCATATCTTTAAGATCGGTAAATAAAGCCTTGTCGCCTATCATATGCCTGGAGCATCCACTATCAAGGTACCACTTCGAATGACTTGTAGCTTTGAAAGCGGTGTGGGCAACTAAGAAAGTAACCTTAGGAACCCATTTCATAACTGTTTTGGGTTTAGAAGTATAGTTGGTCTTCTTGTATTTATAATGACCCATTGAGTTAGATTTTAAGAGCTCCTTAAGCAAATCAACTATCTTTTGAGCTAAAGGATTTCGGTTTTGATTTTTATAGTTAACATAGTTACTTTTAAATTTTTGAAAAGATTTAACATTTTTAGAAAAACTTTGATTAACACTTTTCCCTTTTGAGTTTGAGGTTTCTCCTCTTACAAACTTAGGAGGAGTATTCTTCGGTTTAGAAGGTATATTTTTATCATAGCCCAACCTGGATCTGTCACCATATTTTCTAGATCCGGATAGAAGTTTTTCTAACTTTGGATCACATTGAGCATACCTCCATATATCCTTCAAACTCAGAAGAGAAGATACTTCATTTTTAAGTTTCTCATTTTCAGATTTCAGATTATTAATCAGGGAGGTTTTGAATTCTAAATCGCATTTAGTCTTTTTAAAACATTCTAAAATATGGGATTTTTCTAAAACAAGAGACTCAAAATTTTCTTTAAGTTTTAAAAACTTTTCTTTTTGAAGTTTTAGTTTTATGGCAATTTTATAACTATCCTTGTATAGGGCATTGTAAGCATCTTGAAGATCTTCTTCATTTTCATGTTCACTATTCAGATTTTCTTCACTAGTTGAATCATCATGATCTGAAAAAGTGAACTTGGCTAGAGTCATAAGAGCTTTAACTTCATTGCCCGACTCGGTTTCAGAATCTTCTGATTCAGAAGAGGCTTAAGAATCAGACGATTCATCCCATGTAGCCAACATTCCCTTTTTTTGGGTTTTTCCTTTTTAGGACATTTATTTGCTAAATGCACATATTCTTGGCACTTGTAACATTGACTATCTTTCAAAGATTTTCAAGTTTTTTATTTAGATTTAAGTCGTTTCTTATCATTTGATTTTTGAAAATCAACTCTCTTTTTATTTTTGAAGATCTTGTAAAACATTTTTGCTAAAAGCGCCATATCATCTTTAGAATTTTCTAAATCAAAATTTTCTTGAGTAATACATTTAGAAGATTTAAGAGCGATAGATTTGCATTTAGGAGTTTTAAAATTCAATTCATAGGTTTGTAAAGACCCAACTAGTTCTTCTACCCTCATATTGTCCGTATCACGAAGTTCCTGGATCGCGGTTACCTTAGAGTTAAACCGTTCAGGAAGTGAGTATAGTATCTTTGCACACACTTTACTTTCTGGGATTTTATCACCAAGACCCCACATAAAGTTTATAATGTCATTTAATCTTGTATAAAAGTCCATAAACAATTCATTTTCCTCCATATGAATTTCTTTAAATTTGGTTGTGAGTAGTTGGACTTTAGATTTCTTGACAATTGAAGTACCCTCGTGTGTCATTTCTAAAATATCCCAAGCTTGCTTTGTAGTATCACAGGATATAATTCTTTTGAACTCATCTGGTGATAGTGCGCAAGTGATTACATTTAGTGCTTTTGCATTGGCACCACTCTCATTTTTCTGAAGAGTGGTCTATGAGAAATACGGTGTTACTCTCATTGATTTTGAACCATCGATCCCAGTCACTTCAGTGGTAGGTGGGTTCCATTCAGTCACTGTGGCTTACCACACACTCTCATCCATTGATTTGAGGAAAATTCTCATCCTGGCTTTCCAATAAGCATAGTTGGAGCCATCAAATGGTGGAGGCTTAGTGACTAAAAGGCTATCAAAATTTGACATCTTATATATATAGCTTAGATCGTTAGCTCAGGAAATGAACCAATAATAAAGAATTAAAAACGAGCTATTTGAAAAGGCCAAGCTATATGTCCTAGAGGAGGGGAGGGGGGGGGGAATAGGACTATACCAAATTTAGACTATAACAATGGAAAAATGATAACCAAATAAAATAAATCAATTCACAATGCTTAAAATGAAAAGCAACCTCAATAATCAAGTATTGAGAGATTGAAACAAATACAGTTCTAAGGACAACCTTACACCATAAAAACCAAGAGTTTATGGCAGGACAACCTTGTTTCTAGAACATTCTTTGTATCAAAAACTCAAACTAAAGAAGAATAAATAAATAGCAAAGAATTGAAAATTTGTAAGAATTTAAATCTAAATTATTACAACATTCCTCACTGTGCTTGAAATGTAAATATTACAACATTCATATCCACAGATACATTCCACAACTTGAATGATAAAAGATAGGAAATTAAGTAAACATTCAAACTACAATATACAAGGAGTTATAGTGGTTCGCCTGTGTGTTCACCAACTGTTAAACAACAGCCACACAGAATGCTACTCCACTCCTAATATCCTCACACGGGGGATATTAGCGTTCACTATCAAAATAGGTTTCACAGGTTCACCTAAAACCTTAACAGTTGTGTCTTTTTAACTTGGGCCTACACAATCCAAAAACCCACACTTTCTGAGTTTTCTAGCTCTCCTCAGATAATCAAACACAATGATATTTTTCTAGCTTAATCTCAAAAGAAACCAAAAACAGAATGTAAATTACAATAATGTAAAATACCTAAATTTCTCCTTTGTAGCAGCCCGGAAGAACCAAGTCGGAGTAGAGGTTCGAATGTCAAAGTTCAATGTCCAATACTCACTTTATAACGGTTCTAGGTTCTAATAGATTTTAAATTAAACTAAAATGGGCTAGCTTTAATTGATTTTGATTCCAAAAAAAGGAAAATAACACTTCCTCTTTTCAGATCAAATTAGAATACAAGAAACAAAATCAATTTAAATAGATAAAGAAAGAGAATATTAAATATGGACACTTAGCTTAAAATGGAGCACAGACTTATCTCTCAGAAGGCCGAATTACAATTATATCAGATGTTCTCAATATTCAGAGATTCGTGCTCTATTTATTGGTGAACAAATCACATCTTAGACTAGTCCAGAGATTGCTACGACTGGTCTTAGAACCAACGACTATTTGAAAATTTGAGCGCGATAAGATAAGGCAGTTTCACGACTGGTCGTAAGTAGTCTACGACTGGTCGAAGGACACCTTTGACTGGTCTTAGGTTGATCACGACTAGTTGAAGCCAAACAAAATACATCGCTGTAGTTTGAGTCGTGGGTTCACGACTAGTCGAAGGAACAGTCAACACTGTTCATACGACTGGTCGAACAGAACCCAGGACTGGTCGAAGCTTAACAAAAAATTTTAAAATTTTGCAACAAACTTACGACTGGTCAAGGAAAATATTAGACAAATCGAAGCAGTGCTAGGACTAGTCGAGAAAGAACCAGGACTAATCTTAGAGTAGACCAGATTCCCAAATATAAAACATTTACATTATGTATCCGAAATGACATACTCTAAAGGTCAACCTAAGGTCAAACATACCTTAATAGTGAAGTAAGGACATTGAACCCTTAAGATATGTAACCTTTAAAGAAAGTGAAGCTTGAAATTTTGATGTAGCTTTTCCTTAAAAGCTTCAATTATATAATCTTGAATCTTGACTTGTAACTTATAAATTCAGTTGAACATTCTCGAGTCTTGGCTTGTAAACATGTCTTATCTTTCAAAGTCGATCTTACGAGATAATGTCGTGGCTTGACATATCTTGAGTTGAGCATTGTGCTTCACTAATGTAGTCAACATCCATACACTGAGACTCGCTTCATTCATACTGTGTCTCGAACATTTGCATTTATGTAATTTCACAAAGTACAAGCAGTGCTTTTGGCACCACAAATTTGACAACATAAAGGGGCTTTCAATCATAGCACTTACAAGCCCAATGGAGGGCGCATCAGGATCTCGTCACAGTCGCTCAAATGCGAGTGACGTAAACCCTCAAAAGAAGGGTAAGCTGAGTGAACAGATAGGGGACAGGATGGATGAAATGGCAGAAGCTGTGACGACCCTGACGATTACCATGGTGCAATGCAAGGGTATGACGTGGGTGCAGTGGTTGCTTGGGATTCTGGAGGACGTGGAAGGTCTTAGCCGTGAGGACCAAATTTAAGCTGCAAGGGTTTTGCAGTCCGATTTAGTCAGTGCCGAATTTTTTATGAAGATGGGACATGAAAGGAGAAGGGAATGGAAAGAGAAAGTTACCCTCCCTCATAGTGGCCTGGAGTGAAAGTGGGCCACTTGTTATACATGTTGACAGTCTTGTTTTGGACCATCCTTTTTTTACTGGATTGGTGTGGAAACTATTTAACCTGAGCCTGAACTGGCTTGGTTGGGGATTTTAACTTGATGCTCTGGGTGCTTTAATTGTTGTTAGATCAGCAAATATAATTTTATTATCTTCACCTACCTATATTGATTATGCTATTAATGACAATGTTGCAGGTTTCTAGCAGGTCGATTGGTTCTTTTGACTTGAATTGGTGGACTATGTTCCACAGGTTGTGGCTTCCAAGAAACTGATCTGGTGGACCATGATGTGTGGCGATTGAACTATTACAATATCTGATTATTATGCATATCAGATAGATAATATCGACAGGATAACATTGAATTATAGTTTCTAATTTAGCTTTTTAATGATACAGTTCTGTTGTTTGGAATTTTTGATAGATAAGCTTCACAGGATTACATTGAATTTCTGAGATGGATTCAATTTTGTACTGATATACACTTTTTTCTTGCATAATCAACATGAATAACATTGAATTACTATTTAAAACTCAGCTTTTTACTGATACAGTTCTATTTTTTTAGAAAGTTTGATTCTTAAATTTCTGTGTCTGATTCAGTTTTATACTGATACACTTCTATCCTACATAATCTTGACAGGATAATATTAAAATATTATTCCTGATTCAGACTTTTAATGATACAGTTCTGTTGTTTGGAATTTTTGATAGATAAACTTCATAGGATTACATTGAATTTCTGAGATGGATTCAAGTTTGTACTGACATACACTTTTGTCCTGCATAATCAGCATGGATAACATTGAATTACTGTTTGAAACTCAGTTTTTTACTAATATAGTTCTATTTTTGGGAAAGTTTGATTCTCAGATTTCTGCGTTTGATTCAATTTTATACTGATACACTTCTGTCCTGCATAATCTGGATAGGATAATATTGAAATACTGTTCTTGATTCAGATTTTTACTGATACAGTCCTTTACTGGACATTTTGATAGGTAATATTGAGAGGATGTCACTGAATTACTGCTTCTGATTTAGTTTTCTACTGATACACTTCTGACCTCAATAATATATTCCTAGATAACATTAATTTTTATTACTTTACATTGTATTATTAACTGATAAGCTTTGACATAATGGCCTATTTGCATTGATAATCTGGTTGTTTATCAATTGCATGGAAATGAGCCGAAAGTTTTATGTGGTGTTTGTGGGAAGGAACCCGAGAATATATGACACATGGGAAGATTACAGTGCACAGGTTCACCGATTCAGTGGCTACAAACACAAGTCCTTCAGGAGTTACGAAGATGCCATGAATGCATGGAATCAACACAAGTTTTTTTTTTAACTTTTTTTTCTTATTTATTTATTTATTTATTATTATTTTCAAAAAACCTTTGTACCATTGATATTATAAACAGAGCATGTACAAAGTGGAGATTCAGGAGGGTGAACCATGAAAAACTTGGGCCTCTCCTATCATATCAAGAAACCAAAAGGACAAGGAAAACAACCAAAAGACCAAACCTAATAGCCACTAAAAGGACTTAGCCGGCCTGGTTCTAATCGTACCAAGAGCGACCTTATCAAGGAAAATCAGCCCCCTGACCTATCTCAGGAGGGAAGAAGCAAGAGGGATAAGAGAGGATGATTGGAGCTCACTACCCATACGGGCCATGACATTCGCCGGCCCATTGCCCTCCCTAAGAATATGGCTAAGAGAGCAAGATCCTTTCTAGATCAAGGCGATAATTTTGGAAACCCAATTTCTCCAAGGCCATGGAGTGCATGCCTTCTCAAGAAGGAGGTTCAGGGTGATCTTAGAATCGGATTCGATTTTAATATTTTTCAGCCATTGTTCCAGGCAGAGGCTGACCCCATCATGGATCGTGCGCAGCTTGGCAAGGTTATTCGAACCCATCCCGTAGCCAGCTGAGAAAGAGAAAAGAAGATTTCCATTATCGTCCCTGCAAACACCACTGCCACCAGACAATCCCACGTTACCTCTTGCCAACCCATCCACGTTAAGCTTAACCCATCCTTTCACCGGTTTTTTTCCATGTGACAATTTGGGAGCATGCTTGAGACTGACGAGGAGGGGAGGGGGAAGGGGGCCGATGCCCAAGTAAGAGGTGGGAGCTTAGAGGGCTCCTCTGGGGTGATTCACCAAGAATGGTGTTAGCCCACCAGTTGATATGTACAATGGATACGCGAACCGATATTTCTTTACCCTCGAATCTGGCTTCATTTCTCGCCCTCCAGATTTCCCATAAAATCAAAGCTGGAATTATAGAGCGGGTCAACAGAGGGGCACTGCCCTTTGCTGAAGCTTCTCGCCACTGAGCTAACTTGCCCTCCACCGATAGATAGGACAAAGGAGAAATCCCATAAATGGAACTAAAATGCATCCAAAGGGAGGATGAAAGATTACCTGTTAGGAAAAGATAGGAGATGGATTCAAAAAGGGTGGAGGTGGCTGGAGGATCCACTTCACAGAAGCAACACTTGGAAGCCATCGAAATCCCTTTGGATTGAACTTGGACGTCCACTGGGATAGCCCTATGCAACAATCTCCAAAAAAAGACAGAGACTTTTGGAGGAAGAGTCTTGTACCATAGCCATTTACTCCACGTTGGAGATGAAGATGGGGATTTAGAAATCTTCCAGGCCGACTTCACCGTGAATAAGCCTGAAGGGTTTAAGGGCCAAAAACAGGATGGGTAGTCTTCAGAAGTAGCATAGCCCCCATTAAAGATGTGATTTATAGATGTTGGGGCAGATAGGTGAGGATGGCTGAAGGCAAGAGCGGGCCAACAGTTCCCAGCAAATCCTTGACCTTGAGGGATAGAATGTGCCCGGGTATGGGGTCAGGCACAAGATATTGCAAAGGGCCCAAGCCCGTCCAATTCTCTGTCCACTGGTCAAGGTCCCCCGTACCCACCTACCATTGGATATTCGATGTAAGGAGAGGGAGAAAGGATCTGATTTTTTTCCAATAGGGTGAAGCCTTATCCCATGCTCTATTGTCAGTGTCCTTGTAAATGTCTGTATAAAATTTTGCCCGCATGAGGGACACCCACGGCCCAGCATTTTTAGCATATTTTACCTCCCACGGAGGGCTGATAGAACTTCGTGAAGCCGTCTGATACCCAGGCCTCCTTCGCTAGTGGGTGTTGTAATCTTTTCCTAGGCCACCCAATGAAATTTTGGAGCGCCATCTGTCCAACCCCAGAAAAACTTTGAGAAACTACATTCAAGATAGGAAATAACCTGAGCTGGGACATGAACTGCAACCATGATATGTAACAGAATGCTACTAAGAACTTGTTTGATCAACGTCATTCTGCCAGCTTGGGATAACAGTCTTGCTTTCCATCCGTTAACTTTGTTGTACACTTTCTCAATAAGGAAATGAAAGTCTGAAATTTTTACTCTGCCTCTACGGAGAGGGACGCCCAGGTACTTGACTCCAATACTAGCATTTGCAAAGCTGAGAATCCTCTCAATCGACCGGGCTGTAGCTGACAGCATTGATTTGGGCCCAATGAAACAACTCTTATTGCAGTTTATCTTTTGCCTCGATGCTTTCTGGAAGGAGTCTAAGAATGCCTTGAAATTCATGAGTGTCTTGCAGCTTCCGTTCATGAACACTAGGGTATCATCAGCATAAAGAAGATGCGTAACCAAGGGGCAGCCACGTTAGAGTTTATAAAGCTGGCAAGCTTCAGTATTAAATCAGCACAAGGTTGGTTGATACTATTGTTATCGTACATTATTAGATTTCATCCTCATAGCATTCAGTATTACATCTTACTACTATTAGGATTAAGTTTTCATTATAATTTTTTACTATATCATTTAGGCCACTGTCTTTGCTGGAGCGGCCAGAAAGACACCTCACAGTGACAGTGTTGATGCATCACATCGTCCGGTGACGATGGAGACTGGGATGTGTGTACCTGTTCCCATAGAGCGAACCGTAATCAGTGATATGGGTTCGGAAGATGGTAGACCTGAAAGAGTGGTTTGCTGCTTGGTCTGTTAATATTATATGCGGCTCTTAGGGAGTTTATTATATCATTGATTACGTGAATACCTTGGAGATAATGATTCCTGTTTAAATCATTCTCTTTTGAAGTTGAAGATGTCTGTTTCAAAGTAGATATGATGGATAACATTGAACGGATTTTTAAAAAAATAAAAAATAAAAATAATCTGTGATGGTATTTCATTGATGAGGGAGAATAGTTACATTCGGGCATCCCCGGGAGAGAAAAACTAGGGGACGCCTATCATAAGGAAACTCAAAAGAAACAAACTAGAGACTGTAGGAAAGACGGATAGCCCCCAGGCCAACCTTATTAAGCAGAAGGAGACCTCTAGTCTAACAGGGAAGGTCCATAAGGACATCAAAAAGGAGGGGAGCTTGGCTCTTACTGCCCAGGCAAGCCAAAGCATCCGCAGGAGCATTACCTTCTCTGAAAATATGCGAGAAGATAATCTGTGTACCCGGTCTATGAGAAGATAATATGGTTTTTTTAATATATATATATATATATATATATATGGATTATGTCCTTGAACATGGTATTCGAGTGACTATCAGTTCGGGTCGACGATTCGATCACATTTGCGTTACGTTGGTAATTTTTCAAACTTTTTTTAAAACATTTTTTCAAGTTTTTATCCCCCTGTATTCTTGCTTTTTTTTCCATGATGTTGTACAAATTATAAAAAGTGGGCTAGATCATGATGGGTCCCATAACTAGTATATGCACAGTTAGAATCGGATCATATGTCAAGTCCTAAATTCAGATTGGACGGAATCGATTGGTTGTATGGCCCTAAAATGAAACTTCTTCTAACAAGTTAAATAAATGGCCGCTGTGGATGATTTGAGACCTTATTTTAAGACTTATTGCCATTTTAGATGCCATCCATTCTGTTAACAACGTCATTCATATTGGGATGAACTGAACAAAAAAATATTAGAATGAATCAAAACTTTCGTGGCCTCACAAATATTTCAACTATAGACGTCTAATTATCCTGGATTACACTCACTCGAGCTTTTGATACGGTTGAATTTTGGCAACATGTACTAAAACAAAATCACAAGTCGGATGGACGGGTAGGATTATTCACAAACATGATAGTGGGCCCCACCTGGGTTTCCATTTTGAGAACTTAAAATAAGCCACCGTCGTACAAGTGCTATCAATACTTATATGTATATACAATATGCAGCCCTAATATGTCGTATCCAAACATTGTTTGGAGGAAGAATTTGTATACTTTCCTGAACAATACCTCCTATCCAAACATTGATTTATGTCATGTTGATTTGGATGTATTCTGAAATTGATTGAACGTGTACACGAACAGTGATTGGATACAATACAATACACCCTTCTACGCGAATCCAAACAGGCCCTAGTAGACATCATCACCGTCTATAAATAGTAAGTTTACTATTTATAGAAAGTTACGAATTCTAAGAGTTTTAGTTATAATTTGCTTCTGATTTCTCTCACATTGCTTGTTACCCCTATTTAAATGGTTGTGAACTCATTTATTTTATTAATCAATTAAATTTCAAATTTCTTAGAATTTATTTCTATTTTCTTGCTTTCTTTCTTTGTAGATTCAAGAAGTCTCTGTGAGGAGTCCAGAGAAGCTCCGTGGATTCGGAGTAGTTATCCTTGAGGAAGATGGTAATCGACCTCATCACGTTCATCCCTGCGTCAATTGGTATTAGAGCAAGGATTCCCCTCGGGCTAATGACAAACAACGAAGGTGTGAGTCAAAATCCCATGGATGGTGATCCAAGGATTTTTTATCTTACGGAAAGAATGGAAGCTTTCCACTGGGAGAGTCAGTTAACCATGCAAGGGCTACAGACAACTCTTGACCGTCTTACGGATGTGCTACTTCCACCTCGAGCTCTAGGCAGTGGTCTACCACTTATAGTTGCTCCACCACTCGTAGTTGCTGTATGACACAACCCTAATTTTCGTAGAGCACTACTAGTAGCAAGCCATAGGGCTACACCGGATGATTCAAGTTCTAGCGACGAGGACATTAATGAATGTTTCGCCTGACGACCAATCCATGAAGGCGATCATCTAAATCATGTTAAAAGAGACTATCAAGGTAAGGCTGAACTTCCTAGTTGTAATGGTTTATTACGTACAGAAGATTTCCTTGATTGACTAGCTTAACTAGAGAGATATTTTCATTATATAGACATGCTAGATCATAAAAAGGTAAAATTGGTAGCGTTTAAATTAAAATCTGGTGCTTCTGCATTGTGGAAGCAATTACAACTCTCACAAGCTCGTCAAAACAAGGTGCCCATCTATTCATGGCTATGGATGAGACGTCTTCTTCGATCACAATCCCTCCCCAGTGATTATGAGTAGATATTATTCCAGCAATACTAGAATTACTGACAAAGAAATTGAACCGTCACAGATTACACTAAAGAATTCCAACGGTTGATAACGAAATGATCTATCAAAATCTGAGTCATAGAAGGTGACATGATTTATAGGTAGGTTGCGACTGACAATTTAGGACTGAGTTCAGATGTACCAAGTCGGGACAATGGATGCAGCAGTTCAATCGGCGAGTAGCGCAGAAGCGCAAATTGCAAGAGTTCCTACTCGACCCTATTGTTGAGGGTCAAATATTACATATTGGACCCTACCTATTACTTGGTTTTATGAACATGATAATGTTTAATGTTCTATTTTACTCATGTTTGTGTTGCAAGGTGAATTTAATAGCTTGGACTGAAAATGGTGCTAAAAGCATGAATTTGATGCTCAAGAATCCCCAAGGCAAGGGATGGATCTTAGAAGGCCAAGATTGAAGAATTTACATGCTAAAGATACAAGAAAACTAAGTGAGGAATGAAGAGCATTGAAGACTTGAAGTGAAGAAAAGGAATCCTGAAATTGTCCTGAAAACAAACATATTCCTAAAAGTGTCCTGAAGAAGCATATTCTGAAACGCTGGGGCATTCTGTGAAATTGTGCAGAGTGAAGCCTATTTTGGGAAACTGCATAAATTTGAGCCGATTTTTAGAGTTTTCCAACTAGGTGCGAAAGTTGGAGTTCCATGACTATAAATAGGACTCCCTATAGGATGTTCCTAGGCATCATCTAGGGTTTGTGGAGTGGAGCAAAAGCGTGGAGAACTCGTTGTCAAGATTTTTTCTTCCTTTTCCTAAGTAGTTTTTATACTTTTCTTAAGAGATTTTTAGTTTAATCATGTCTATGATTGGTTAAACCTCTTAGCCAGGACTAAGATTTAAAGCTTGCAGCATGATGAGATGTTTTCTATTACTTTGATTCATGTTTAAGTTGAACTATCTTTGATTCTAGTTTGATTATAAGAAATACTTTCAGTTTTTAATGGTTTGTTGTGACTTAAATTACAATGGATTTGTGATAGCTTTGAGTATGTTCTTTTCATGTTTTGAAATTGTGAATATGGAAAATCTTGTTGTTCACCATCATCCCTTGGGCATGGTTGGATGATAGAATCCTCCCTAACTTTCACAATTCTCTCAGATTGATTGTGAGATTGGTAAATCCTGTTGTGAGCCATTGTCTCATGGGCATGGTTTTGTGATGGAATAACTTCTAGTTCTCACATTGCTCTTCCATTGAGAATTAGGTCAAAGGAAGTTCAAATTTGATTTTACTGAGATATCTTCTAATTGGATAAGATGGGACTCTGATTCCAATTGTGTTCGTGAATCAAGTATAGATCTCCCTGATCTTTACAAGTGGATGCTTTGAAACCCTGGTTTCCCACCTTTAAATTTCTTAAGTTTTTCATTAAATCTCTCACAATTACTCTTTATACTTCCAGACTTAGGTTTTCATCTTCTTCTACTTCTAGTTCTAGTTACTTTCAGAAAACACACGAGATTAGTCCCTGTGGATTCGACTTCGGTCTCACCGAGATTATTATTACATCGCAGCCCTACACTTGGGGTTATGAACACCTATCCTTCAAATCAACCCCCCATTACGAGTCAGACGCATGATCCAGTGTTGGCACGAGGAAAAGATCCAGTAGGAGAACGTCCTCAACCTCCTGCAATCGCAAACCGTAATACGGGGAGCGGCTCATCTAGACCTTAACGTGCAGCACCCACAACAGCGAGCCCGAGTAGGATTTCAAATCCTTATGCTCAGCCAAGGTCGAACAATTGTTATCATTGTGGCCAACCAGGCCACTTATCAAACACCTGTCCTCAACGTCCTATATCACACTTGACCATTAACTAAGGGGGCACTGAATATGAGGCCGTAGTAGAAGACCCTGGCTTTGATGAGCATGAATAAGCCACTGAAGAAATAACAGATGATGATGAATTGACGGGAGATGATCGTGGTGAATCTTTAATTGTGAGGCAATTACTGTATACCCCATGGAAGGAATTACATCCACAGCGACACAATATATTCCGTATGTAGTGCACTGTCAATGGAAAGGTCTGTGATGTGATCATAGACAATGGTAGTAGTAAGAACATCATATCAAGAGTAATGGTGGACAAGTTGCAGCAACCAACGATAAAACATCCTTTCACGCACTCAATTGGCTGGATAAAAAAGATGAACAAGACCAAGGTAACTGAACAATGCACTATCTCGTTTTCAATTGTTAAAAATTATAATGATCAAATACTTTGTGATGTGGTTGACATGAAAGCTTGCCATATGTTACTCGGTCAACCCTAGTAGTCTGACTATGATGCGACCCATCGAGGACGAGACAATGTCTATATATTTATTAAGGATAGTCGAAAAATAATCCTTGCCCCTATAGTACCAGAGAACCACCCTCAAGTCTCTAAAGTAGAGGGAAGTTCCCTCTTAAACGTTCAGGATTTCATGGAGGAATCCAAGGATACTGGTGAGCTATACACCATAGTGGTGAAGGGTGGGGAATCAGAACCCTCAAACATTCCTCTAATTTTAAGACTATTGCTAAACGAATTCAAAGAAGACTGGCTTGAAGATTTACCTGATGGATTGCCCTCCATGAGTGACATTTAACATCATATAGACCTCGTCCTTGGGGCTAGCCTGCCCAACCGCCCTCATTAACAGATGAGTCCGAAGGAGTGTGAGATACTTCAGGGGCAAGTGAAGGAATTGATCCATAAGGGTCTCTTGAGAGAGAGCATGAACTCATGTGTCATACCAGCATTATTAACACTAAAAAAAGATGGAAGCTAGTGCATGTGTGTCAATAGCTGGGCAATCAAAAAAATTACCGTCAAATATCGATTCCCAATCTCGCGGTTGGATGACATGCTTGATATGCTAGAGGGGCCAAGGTGTTCTCTAAGCTAGACCTGAGGAGCGGGTACCATTAGATTCGTATCCAACCCGGTGATGAGTGAAAAAGGCATTCAAGACCAAGGAAGGGTTGTATGAGTGGCTGGTTATTCCCTTCAGTCTATCGAACGTACCAAGTACTTTTACGCGTTTGATGAATCAAGTTCTAAAACGTTAACTGGCCGATTTATGGTAGTATATTTTGATGACATATTGATATATAACCAGGATGAGATGGAGCATATGAAACATCTCAGGCATGTGTTGCGGGTCCTACAAATTATCAACTTATACTTCAACTTGAAGAAGTGTGGCTTTTTAACAGACAACCTGTTGTTTCTAGGATTTGTTGTAACGTCCACAAGCATCTGTGTGGACGGTGAAAAGGTACGAGCCATTAAGTAACGGCTGATCCCGACAAACATTCATGAGGTGATTAGTTTTCATGGGTTGGCAACCTTCTATCATCGATTCATGTGAAATTTTAGCATAATAGTCGCGCCTATTACAGATTGCATGAAAAAAAGACTATTTCAGTAGATTGATGAAGTTGACATGAGCTTTCACGAGATCAAGCATCATTTGTCCATAATATCAGTCTTAGTGCTTTCTAATTTTGACAAGTTGTTTGAAGTTGAGTGTGATGCTTCATACGTTGCAATTGGAGGAGTATTATCATAGAAAGGTAGGACAGTAGCCTTCTACAGTGAGAAGCTCAGTAAAGCCCGAAAGAAGTGGTCGATGTATGAGATTGAGTCGTACGCAGTGGTTTAGGTGCTACGACATTGGCGGCATTATCTGATTCAAAGAGAATTTGTTTTATACACTGGTCTTCAAGCATTAAACTTTATTAATAATCTGACTAACGTGAATCGTGTGCATGTTAGATGAGTTACATTTTTACAAGAATTCACATTCGTTCTGAAGCACAAGTCAGGGCAACAGAATAAGGTGGCTGATGCACTTAGCCGTCGTGCATCACTTCTTGTTACGATGAACAATGAGGTAGTCAGCTTCAACTGTCTTAAGGAGCTGAAGCTGAGGACGAGGACTTCAAAGATTCTTGGATGAAATGTTAAGAAGGTCACCCCAGTGATCTTCATATATAGGACTGTTTCCTTTTCAAAGGGAATTGATTGTGTATCCCCCAAAGTTCTCTGAGAGAGTAGATTATTCAGGAGTTACATGAAGGTGGCCTCTGTGGACACCTTGGGCGAGACAAGACACGAGCTCTTGTAGAAGAGCGGTATTTCTAGCTGCAATTGATACGTGATGTGGGAAAAGTGAGATAACGTTGTCGTGTTTGTCAAACCTCCAAGGGGTAATCTCAGAATACGGGCCTCTACACCCCGTTACCTGTGCCTGATAGTCCTTAGGAGGATTTATTTATGGATTTCATGCTTGGTCTCCCATAAACACAACGCGGCATGGATTCAGTATTCGTGGTGGTAAATCGTTTCTTCAAGATAATGCAATTTATCCTATATAAAATGACCTTTGATGCAACACACGTGGCGAATTTATTCTTCAGCGTGGTCATACAGCTACATGGGGTCCCCAAGACCATTACTTCTAATTGAGACTTGAAGTTCATTAGCTACTTTTGGCGGACTTTGTGGACTCGATTCGATACATGACTTCAATTCTACAGCGCCTACCATCCATAGATTAATGGGAAAATTGAGGTTATGAATCACACATTGCGAAACATCCTTCACTGTATTTCAGAAAAAAAACCGAACTAGTGGGATTTGACCTTGTCTCAAGCAAAGTTTGCATTCAACAACATGATGAACCGCTCGATTCCATATTATCTACGGACAAGTGCCTTGACACACACTTGACTTGGTCCCTTTGCCCAAGCTCCCAGGCACGAGCATTGTAGCAGAACATGTGACAGAAAGGATCATGGGCATCCATGTTGAGGTAAAGACCAAGCTACATGCCTCAAACGAGAAATATAAGAAACAAGTGGACAAGCATCGGTGACAAAAAGTGTTCAAGGTGGACAACCGCATTATGGTTCATCTGCACAAAGAGAAATTTTTGACCAAGACATACAAGTTAAAGAATAAGAAGATTGGACTTGTACCAATCATCTGAAAGATCAATGACAATACTTATGTTGTTGATCTTCTAAATGACATGGCGATCTCATGGACTTTCAACGTCGCAGACCTGATCGAGTATCATTAACTAGAGTAGGATGAGAACTTGAGGACGAGTTCTTTTAAAGTGGAGGGGACTGATGTAGAGCGGGTCTTGGATAGTTTCATGGCCAAGATGGATCAGAAAAGGCCCGGTCGACGGCAGAAGTGATCTGGACTGTCGGACCTTAGATCCGGCATATTTCACAATCCAGAATGAGTTATTGGGCGTAAAATATATGATTTTGGGGTAGAACGAGCTACTTTAGCCAACCAAACCTACTATGCTAGGTTCTGCAAGCCAAATTTTTGAAATACCCTCGGATCAACGGTCATTTCCTTATTTTAATTCCGTTTTTACTATAAATAGTACGTTTTAGTTTGACTATAACTTTTCATCCGCTGGGCTTTAGGAGTTGTGTGTAACATGAAAAGGGCTTAGAAGAACTATGAGAACAACTTGGTGAAGCCAAATAGGACACTTACTAATTTTGGCCGAAAACCTTGCACACTAGTAGACATCATGACTGTCTATAAATAGTAAGTTTACTATTTATAGTAAGTTGTGAATTCTAGGAGTTTTAGTTGTAGTTTGCTTCTGATTTCTCTCCCATTACTTGTTACCCCTATTTAAAGGGTTGTGAACTCATTTATTTCATTAATCAATTAAAATTTAAATTTATTAGAATTTATTTCTATTTTCTTGTTTTCTTTCTTCGTGGATTCGAGAAGTCTCTGCGAGGAGTCCAGAGAAGCTCCGTGAATTCGAAGTAGTTATCCTTGAGGAAGACGATGATCGACCTCATCATGTTCATCCCTGCATCAGGTTCTTATCATTGCTGCCAAACTCGTTGGCAACCTTAGCCTAAACGGCAACATTGGTCTGTGAAACCGCCGACACCCAAACCAGCATCCCTACTCATCATTGACACCCTGACCCTCATAATTTTGGAATTGCTTTCAATCTGGACAGTTCCACACCATCTAATATAGGTGGTGCTTCCACTACAATGTTCTTATTTAGCCCAAAATGCTTATGAAATGAAAAGATCATCGTGTCGCTAAGGTTCCTACAAATTCCTCGCTCTCCCCTATTACATGGATTTCCCTTCAAAGATCCATCCACTTATAATTTTTCCCATTCTATAGCAGGTTTATCTCATCTAGTCTTCACAATTATCCATTATGATTCAATGCTTATGTAAGCCATATGGTCGAGAGGGAGATTGTCTCCAGTAGTGATTCTCTCCTATCATTCACCGGCATGCTCCCCAAATCATTGAGCCAACCATATACTTTATTAATCACTAAAGATGAATAAATCTTCTTATTTTTTTAATTGTACTACATTTCTCGAGTAAAGAAAGAATCTGTCAAAACACTTCAGTGAATAAATCATCCTATTTTTTAATAGTACTGCATTTCTCAACTAAAAAAGAATAAGCCAAAAAACTAATTGTTGATGTTGTACATTTAACTAAGAGAAACATCAATTTGGAAGTGGCTTACCTAATCTAATGAAATAATCTCAACATTTCTCATGGAGAAGTGATAGAACTCCTTTGTATAGTTCCTCATGAATCATCTACCCTGCTGACAATTCTGGTATTGTTGGAACAATACCTAATTATAGTCGCTCAACAAGAATCATCTCTGCATCAATTGCTTTCTCCACTACCATTTGGGGATTGGTGCTTTCATTTGCCTGATTTAGATGAGTTGGAATTATTCTCACCAAGCTGAGGCTCCACCCTTTAACTTATAAGCTACAAGCTTGACCTTTTATTTTCTCAGGAATCTCCATGTAATTAAAGAATCACTCAATTTCAAAAAGCTAATCGAGGAAGTCCTCAATGCAAATTGGCCATTGAAACTAGGGAGATCAATCTTTATTCTAAAATCCTTATATCAATCCGGCCTGACATGTCTTCACTCTTCTTCTTAGAGAATCATACCATTAATCTCCTCATCACCAGAGCCACCGTCTTCTGGTGTTGGTCTGGTATTCAACACTAGTATCGCACCATGAACATGATGATTGAGAGTCCCAATGCTAACCTGAGGTTGCTTGTCATTACAAATATGGGTTTACCCTAAGATCTCCGTCAAATGGTCGATTGCTGCCTGCAATCCTTGCATGGCTTTTAAATTTTCTTGTTGGAAAGCCTCCAAAGTCGCCCCTATTATATGACTGTTCCCTAGAGTATCGTCCATGAGATCATTGTTTGCACCTTCATTAGATACCATGAAACCAAGGAAAAGCCTCACTCTGATACCAATTGACATAGGGAAGAGTGTGATGAGGAAGATCACCATCTACCTTGAGTGTGTAAAACCTTAAATCAATAAGAAAGTAAAGGAAATTCTCACCATCAAACTTCCAATTACATCACTTATAAATAAAAACAAACCCTAATGCAATTAAATTGGAGCTTACCCGAAATAGTAAAATTTACTAAAAATAGAAAGTTTAATTTATTTTTGTCGGATGATTCCTGGCATTATAGGATAAAAAATTCTAATACGACTATGTATACTAAAACTCTAAGAAGAATGATACACATCCAACCCAAAACTTATTAAAAAAAAGTAATTTTTTTCTTAAACTATGATTTTGAATTGAAAGGAGGCATTTTCTCATGAAACGGAGCGATGCGACCCACTTATCATTATCGATTGGCCCTAGATGTCGTGTAACATTCAAGATTCATAGGTCGTGCGTCCCATAATGATACTCAGATCAAAAGTTATGACTGATTACGATTTGTACTTTGAATGTCAATTTCTCCCTATCTGAAATGAATTTCTTCAATCCGAATGTGCATGGAGCCCAATTACATCATGTCCTACCTAGGAGTGGTCCCTGATCTGACGAACTAGGTTTGGTTCGGTTCAGGCTTCTTTCCGTCCATCTATGCCAGGAATAGGTTTGTGGCCCGCTCTACATCAAATATGTGGGAAAATTCTAAAAAGTCGAGGGGTAATTAGGAGAGTGAATAGATAAATCATAGAGTTCAAAGAGCAGATGTTAGGAGAATAAAAAATCTCCTTCATGAAGACGGTTAGTTTGTAAGCTCTAAGGGTTAATCAACAACTAAAGAGGAAGGAAAGGTCACATGTCATTGTGTGGAGAGGAAGAATTCTTTGCTGCGTAAAGAGAGGATCTTTATGTGTGGCCCCTTGAGTCCTTAGGGAAATTTATAGTGAGATCGGCTTGGGATCTATGTAGAGAAGTGGGTGTTCGAAGGGGCTAGTATAGATGGATTTGACACTAAAAAATGCCTCCCAAGGCCTCAAATTTCATCTGGAGACTTCTGAATAGGGCCATTCCAGTTAAAGTAAGGGTTCAAGCAAAAGGCATTCACTTGGCGTCCAAGTGTAGTTGTTGTAGGACCGAGAATGATCAATGTCCGAATGTGGAATCCCTTAATCATCTGTTTTCTTCTGACAAGCTGGCAACTAAGGTATGGTCGTATTTTAGTTCCATTTTAAGGTTTCTTTATTAACAGACCAATCTATTATGGGGAGAGCCACTAAATGGTGGCATGCTACATCCCTTGGGGACTATTTTGCATTTCTTTGGGGGTTAGTCCCCTGTTTGGTGTTGTGGAAGATTTGTAAGGCCAAAAATGGGTGCATATTTAAAGGGCTAGGGGTGAACATTGACATCACTATATCCCGAGTCAAGAGGTGTTGGTTTGGATATGCTCGATCTTCCTTATTTCTAAAAACCCCCACTATCTAAACAACTAGCCCTCCTCATCCTGGGTGTTGTCTTGGGTCCCCATCCTAGTAAATCT
This sequence comes from Magnolia sinica, assembly GCF_029962835.1. Lineage (NCBI taxonomy): Eukaryota > Viridiplantae > Streptophyta > Magnoliopsida > Magnoliales > Magnoliaceae > Magnolia > Magnolia sinica. The sequence continues at coordinate 55,629,275 of NC_080588.1, forward strand.
ATGATGCTTGTGAAGTGGTCGAGGCTGGAGGTTGATTGGGAAAAAATGAATGTTGATTGTTCGACACATGGTAACTTGGGAAATTAAGGAGAGGGAGGCATCTATAGAGGTGGGCAAGAAGAATGCATCATTGCATTCATCAACAACTATGGGATGGGCTCTAATAACAGAGCAGATGTGTGGGCATTGTTCGAAGGTCTCTCTCTATGTTAGAATCATGGCTTCTCAACATACTAGTAGAAAGTGACTTGAAGATTTTGGTGGATTCGTTGAACAAGAATCTCCCTTCTAAGTGGAGATGGTAGTATTGATGGGCCAAGATAGATGTGCTCAAGTGGGGGGCCCAGGTGCATGTTGTTCATGTTACACAGAAAGAAAATGTATTCGAAGATGGATTTGCTCGTTTAGGGAGGACGACCCAAGATAATCAATTTTTTCCTTTTAGTGGGCAAATCTCCCCCAACCCATCCAGGGCCAGGTATCTACTTCATGATTGGGTGGGCTTGGGAAATCTTAGAGAAACTTATAATTGTTCTTAATTTTATTTAGCTTCATTTGTCAATTCAAGTGGTTCATTCAATTGCCATATGAATTACCCCTTCCCATTAGAGGAAATCTATTTCTAGACAAAACTGAAGTGAGACGCTTGAGAGAACAAGAGGGTGTGAAGGGTAGATAATGGGTATATGATAGGTAGGCCCTACCTTTATTATTATTATTATTATTATTATTATTATTATTATTATTTTATAGTGGACCTGCTCAAATACTATCTGTCTGTACACAAGTGCCATTCTAGTAACAAGATTTTCCTTTTAAAACTAAAATAAAAAAGTTAAGCTCTAACTGTCGAGGTAGATGATAGGTGGGCCCAGGGGAGTTTTTATGTCTCTTGGGTTTGCCTAAATTTAAGGTTTTCTTATACAACGTCCTTTTAGTTAATAATATTTCTTTGTTGTTAAAAAAAGTTAAAGGCATGCTGGATGAAGCTAAATGTATATGGTTTGTCAAGAGGAAATTTCAAAGATGGTGGAGGCAATGACATTTATAGGGATCACATGGGTAGCCTAGTTTCCACATTCCACTATCATTATGGGATAGTTATGAAAATTGTCATGCCACGCACTTTAGATATAGAGTGTGCAACCTCAGACACAAATTACGGTCCATGACTCATACACTAAGTGTAAAAATTCACCCATCATATAGTTATTAAGAGGCACAATTACATGTATTCTAGATCATCATCACATTAACGTCCATATATCTAACTGCTTTCACTCCTTTTATAAACACTCCATCCATAACATTCACATTCATTAAGTAAAGCACCCAAAATCAATATAAGTCCACCCATTTGGGACTTATTCAACCAAAATATTCAATCATCATCTAACAATGCTATAACTATAAATATTTTCAGATTTAATCAAACTAGTAGTAATTAGAATAAATGGAAATTAAACTCCTAAAATAAATCTATAAATCAATTCAGTCGTCTAATGCAGTAAGCTCATCTTCTGCCAAGTATGGCCATTAGTTTTGAGTTTCATCCACAAACCCAGCCTCATTTTCTAGTGCCTGATTAGATCGTCCTGCATCATTCGTCTTTGTATAGTAGTTAATCCACTACGTTAGCTAGTCAGGGTAGTGAGTGAACCCAATATAGTTGATATGTAGTACAATGAAACTGAAATTGGGTTTACACGGCATGAGTATGGATGTAGAGATGTCATGATATCCATGTTAAGTGGGATGATCGTCCATTTTCTTAGGTTGGATATCTGTCAACACCAAAATTATACCCTTCAAACATCCACCATAGGTAGGCATGAGTAACTTGTACCCGACAGACATCCACCTATGTAGGCATAGGTAATCATAAATCTACTCTGTGAGTAGGCTTCTACTAACGTGGGCATCTGACAACGAATCTACTAAGCATAACCATCCAGGGAGATCCCCTAGGAACCCAAGGCACATGTGTGCATGCAATCATGATGGATGCATGTAATACATGCTCAATGTCTATGCATAAGCATGTGTAGTCAATTGATGTATCTCTCTCTGAGAGGAATAACAAATTTTCATATTATCAATGATTGTCATGTTTAAATAATCAAAATCAGGAATCTCTCAAAATATGAATCGCAAAGTGTTCATAACCCCAATTGTAGGGTCACGAAGTAGTAATAATCTTGGTAAGACCGAGGTCGAATCCGCAAGGACTAATCTTGTGTGTGTTCTAAAAGCGACTAGAAGTAGAACTAGAAAAGATGAAAACATAAATCTAGAAGTATAGAGAGTAATTGTAAATTATGTAACTAAAAACTTAAGAAATTCAAAGGTGGGGAACTAGGGTTTCCAAGGATCCACTTGTAGCTATTAGGGTATTTCCTTATTTGATTTAAGATACTTAATTGGAATTGGAGTCCTATCCTATCCAATTTGGAGATATTCAACAAGATCATAACTGAACTTCCACTGACCTAATTCTCAACGGATGAAAGTTGTGAAGATTGGAAGTGATTCCATCACCTAACCATGCCCAGGAGACAATGGTAGACAATAGGATATAATAATTCAACAAAAAAACATGGGAGAATTGTGAAGAATAGAAGGGATTCCATCACTTAACCATGTCCAAGGGAAGATAGAGAACAACAGTATTTCCTATTTTCACAAACTCCATACAGAAAAAGAAGATACTTCAAGCTATTGCAGATCTATTGTAATTTAAGTCACAACAAAGCATTAAAAACTAAAAGTATTCCTTAAGGCTCAGCTTTTAGTTTAAAAAGTATGGTACTAGGAAGAAGTACAGGGTTACTTTGTTCGTAAATCAGATTTGAGAAATGAGTTGCTTTCCTTGTTTCTCTTCTAGTGAAAAGCAAGAGACGAAAAGGAATTCCAGCAAGAGGGAGCGGTCACCACCGGCTCCCTAAAACCACAATTCCCCATAACAACAGCCTGGTAAGTTTCTCAATTGCCTCATCAATCATGGAAGCATAGTAAATTGCCAAAAAAAAAAAGAAAGCTACTGATATGTCTCAGCTAATACTACCATTTTTCATTGTTCAATTGAACTTCTCTCTAGAGTCATGCAAATTGGATTCCCATGGGAGTTCATTACAATCCTTTCCTAGGACCCAAACACAAATTCAGTCCCTCAATAATGGAATCCATTTCCTAGGTGTTGGATTCCCAGGAGCCAAATAACCCTTAAGCTTACTCCCATAAACCATTTCACCACTAACATTTTTATTTTAGCAGTCCATTTGATTGCCATCAATTGGATGGTCAAGAGTCAGGACCACCCATTGAGTTGTCTGCAACTTCATATAGCATATCAGATCTTGTCATTTCTCAATTTAGTTCTAAAAAATCATTTTCTTTGTTTTAAGTATGCTCATTTTGAAATTAACTCTATTTGTTGAAAGGTGTAACTAGATTTTGTCTTTATAAAAGTTCTTTTTTGTTTCTGCAATCTGTTATGAAACACTGTGTTATGATACATCAGTTGGATTATCATAAAAAGGTAAAATTTGTTCAGCTCTTTTTCTTTTGTGCTCTTCTCATAAAAAAGGTAAATTTTGAAATTGTTTGTCACTTTGAACATATTGTGTGGATTTATGGCACTATCTCTTTGATGCGCTACAGTGCTATGGTTGTTTGAAGTTTGATACGTGCAAACCCCACCTAGTTATAACTCTTTCTAAACTCCTATATCAAAGTTATGATTTCAAATCCACTTTGTTCCAGAGAGACTAAAATCCACTTGATTTTAAATCCACATTGCGAACCAGCCTTTATAGTTTGGATCAAGAGATTACTTTGGAAATGGATTCTGACTACATGGAAATTGAGTTAGCCACTGTTAGTGAAATAAATAGCTGTGAATTTTATTTTCATTTCTAAGGATTTTCTCAAAAAAGGCAGTAGTAAAACTCTGTTTTAAACCCAATCATCATCATAATAGTCACTTACATTTGGGTTGTCTGTTGCAGTTTTGGTAATGCTGCTGAAACTTCCCATAGAATGGTGCTAGAAGCTTTCTCTGGCTCCATATCCAGATACCCTGGATTCAAAAGAATTGAGAAATAGAGAAATCTTTGTAATATTTTCTAACCTAATAAATTTAAAACTCTGTTGATCGATGATTGTAATCATCTTTGATTTACATTTACATTGGTGCACTAATCCAAGAACATCAGTATGTGTTTCCTATGCTTTTATGTGCATAAAGTTTTGTTGTTTTCTAGATTGATGTTAAAATTTGATTTTGTAATGTTTAGGAGTTTGTAAGTGAGAAAATTAAGGATGAGGTATTGGCAGAAGATAAGAAAGATGCCTTTAAGGTATTTCTATGCGATTTAGGAGTGTGTTCCTTCTTTTCCTTCCATGTCTTGTTACCAACTATAGAAAACATTATTTGTTTCTGCAGGATTTCATCAAAGAAAAGGTCAAGGAAGCAAAGAAAGCACAGCGGGAGGTATTTAAACTACAACACAGCTTTTAGTTTTGATTGGACAAATTATGGAACTATTCACATTCCTAAGTTTTTAATACCAATATGGTTCCCACCCACGGGCAAGGGAAGCTTGTAAAAAGGCTGTTGAAGAAATGGATGAGGAAACAAAAGTTTCATATGAGAACATGAGGTTTTACAAGTTCTATCTAGTGCAAACACCTGATGCACCTGACATATCCCAAGTGTAGGTGAGGCTTCATTACTAGTGTTGTATATCCTTAACTCTGAGGGAAGGTTAAATCATGTGATTGATTCTCTCTTGTTCCTGGTGACCAAGGACTCGAGCTCCATGTTAGTTAAAAGTAGCCCTTCCATGGCTAGGCGAGAGTATGTTCTTAAATCTGATGCCCCCATACATGGCATGTGCACACAAGATCCACGACATTGATTGGGTGGGTCCTCTGTGTGTGTGTGTGTGTGTGTGTGTGTGTGTGTGTGTGTGTGTGTTGTGGCCTATAAGGCCTATCCAATCAATAGGCCATGTGCGCATCGAATGTGTAATTCCTTCTACCCATCCTTTTTTTGGTATATGGTGTCCATTTGATGGTTGGACCACCTTGACTTTCATACTGGAGCACATACATGGTGGACCAATTGACAGTGAAGGCCTTTTAAACATGCTAGATTGGAAAGTTTTAGGAGAGGCTTGAGCAAAGTGAAGTATTATTTATTTAGAAATGTCAATGTAGGATGCATTATATGATTTGATTGCTATTTGTAATAAATGCATCATTTTTTTTCCTGATTGCATTTTATGTACTATTCCTATCAACATTAATTGTATTAGCTTAGATGGATCAATCACAACAGGTTCTTGCAGTGGTAACAGACACCATTGTTAATTTTTTTTTAAAAAAAAATTAGCTACGGATATTAGCCGTAACACTTGTTTAGAAAACTGTAGCTATTGCTAACTTCAGCATATGCTATGGATTTCATTCCACTTTTAGCTACAAATATTATCCATAGCTGTATGTACATTTTTCTATAGAAAGTATAGCTACAGATTCTATCTGTAGCTATTGATATCTATTGCTACGGATTGAATCCGTAGCCATAGGTTTTTGACCTTTAGCTACACTACCAATTGCTACAGTCGTGCTAAGGATTATAATTGTAGCAATAGGCCGTTAGCTATAATTTTTATCCATAGCCTTTACCCCCTTTTCTTATAGTGAAATCAAATTCCTGGAGTAAGAGGATCCATCTTATTAGCTGGGGCTTAGCATCATTCTTAGAAAAAAGATACTTGAGTACCACATGATTTGTGTAAATGACAATCTTGGATCCGATGAAGTAGGACCTAAATTTGTCTAAAGCGAATACTACAGCTAAGAGTTCATTTTCCATAGTAGAGTAGTTCACTTGGGCAGGATTTAGAGTTTTACTTGCGTAGTGAATACCGTAGGGCATCTTTTCTTTTCTCTAGCCTAAAACCACCCCAAGAGCATAGTCAGATGCATTGCACATAAGTTCAAAAGAAAGGCACCAATCGGGTGGTTGCATGATAGGTGCAGTGGTTAACATGCCCTTGAGCTTAATAAAAGCTTCCTAACATTGCTCAGTCCACTCGTATGGTGCATCCTTTTGAAGTAGATTACATATAAGACGAAAGAGGTGACTAAAGTCTTTTATGAATCTCCTGTAAAAATGAGCGTGTCCTAAGAAGGATCGCATGTCTCATATGTTCTTGGGTGGAGGTAAGTTAGAGATAATATCAATCTTAGCCTTGTCTACCTCAATTCTCTTTGAAGAGATGATATATCCAGGGACAATTTCCTTACGAATCATGAAATGACACTTCTCCCAATTCAGTACCAAATTCTTTTTTTTTACATCGCTTCAGCATGTTTGTCAAATTTTCGAAGCACTTGCTGAAGGATGAACCAAAAATTGAGAAATCATCCATGAAGACCTCAAAATATTGCCTCACCATATCAGAAAAAATACTTAACATACATCGTTGAAAGGTGGTAGGGGCATTACACAGTCCAAATGGCATCCTTCAGCAAACAAAGGTGCCAAAAGGACATGTGAACGTGGTCTTTTCTTAGTCTTCAGGGGTTATCTCGATCTGATTATAGCCCGAATAACTGTCAAGGAAATAATAAAATGAATGACCAGCTAGCCTTTCCAAATTTTGATCAATGAAGGGTAAAGGAAAGTGGTCTTTCCTCGTGACGGCATTTAATTTCTTGTAGTCAATGCACATTCTCCAACCAGTAGTAACTCTGGTTGACACGAGTTCATTATGGGCATTGGCTATGATGGTGATTTCGGACTTCTTAGGAACCACTTGAGGTGGACTCACCCATTGACTATCGGATATAGGGTATAGGATACCCATATCCAATAGCTTAAGAACCTAGGCCTTAACCACTTCATTTTTAGATTTAATCAACATTGTGGATGCCGTGAGGTCTTTGTATTATCCTCTAGATAAATACGGTGAGTACAAATCGAAGGGTCAATTCCTTTGAGGTTCGCAATCGACCATCCAAGGGCTCCCTTATGCTTGATAAGAGTAGAGATAAGCATACTCTCCTGTTCCTGCTCAAGGTGGGAAGAAATCACTACCAAGTATGTTTTATCTTAATCTAAGTAGACATATTTCCAATTAGAGGACAAAGGTTTTAAGTCAAGCTTCAATGCTTTGAGGTTAGATGGCAGAGGCATTACAATAGTTTTGGGGCAATTCTTCAAATTGTGACCTCCACCAGTTAACATCAAGTACTAGCTCAGTATCAAGCATGGCCCCCGTCTCCCTAATCATATCATCGTCCAAATCATGGGAGTAGGCCGGGCACATCTCTTAAAGGTCAGAGGACAATGTCATCAGAGTTCTATCCTATACGAAAGAATCAATCAAGTTAATATCGTGAGTATCTTCATCATCCTCTACCTGTTTACCCGTATTAAAAAAGATATTCAACTCTAATATCATATTTCTAAAAGACAAACTCATGACTCCATTCTTACAATTAATGATTGCATTTGATATGGCAAGGAATGGACGACCTAGGATGACAGAAATTTGAGTGCTCATGTCCATGATGGGTGGAATATCCAGGACGATAAAATCTACTGGGTAATAGAATTTGTCAACCTGGACTAACACATCCTTAATTATCCCTCTCGGTACACGAACTGAGCGGTTAGCAAGTTGTAATGTGGTTCGGGTGAGTTTCAATTCATTGAAACCTAGATGTTCGTGGACCGAGTAAGGAATCAGATTTATGCTCACTCCTAAGTCAAGAAGTGTGTGCTCGATATAGTAATTCTTAATTACACAAGAAATGGTTGGGCTATCGGGATCCTTGTATTTCTATGACACATCTTGCTTTAAGATGACACTCACTTTTTCAGTTAAAAATATTTTCTTTTGAATATTTTTTCATCTTTTGGTCGTACACAAGTCTTTAAGAATTTTGCATATGAAGGTATTTGTTTTACGGCATCAAGTACAGGAATATTGACTTTTACTTGTTTCAACACCTCTAGAATGTCCTGAGAGTTAGAGAAAGATTTTGGTGCAATCGACCGTTGGGGAAATAGAACAATCGGCTTCCCTTGAGGTTTCAATTCTAATTCTTGTGGGGCATGGCTAGATCTATCATTGTTGTCCTCTTCCGCGTCCTTAGCCTTTTCACCCCTAACCGGAATGGTTTTGTCAATGGTCTTCCCACTCCTAAGAGTGGTGATAGATTTACCTTGCTCCGATTTGAAGAGCTCGGGTCGCTGACTCCATATTGCGGTTTTAGATTGGGAAGAGGTTGAGATGGAAGGTTCCCCTTGTTCCCAATCGCACTTTTAGTCTCAAATCCTTGTATGGCCTTTGTGAGGTCTTGAAAGACTTGGAGCATACCCTAATTAAAAAACTCTTAATTTTGAAGTTACTTTAAAACTGGATCCTCCTGAGGTTTCCCTTGATGTGGAATTTGATTAGGGAATCCTTAAGGTGTAGCAATTTGTCCGTTTCTCCAACTAAAGTTTGGATGATTTCTCTTGTTGGGATTGTATGTATTAGAGGTGAGCCAAATGAAAGGTCTTTGGTAATTATTTACGGCATTCGATTGCCATTCAATAACTCTTGAAAAGTAGGTATTGTTGGGCAATTTTCAGTTATGTGAATGTTGCAAGCACAAATACCACAAATAGTTTCTTTACCCTTATCCTTCTTTAATTCTAGGGCCTCGAGTTTTCTGGTGAGATTAGCCACTTTAGCATTGATATCATCATCCTCTTTCAGTAGATACATTCCACCTCTCTCCTTCGATTGAGTAGGCCTAAAGGTTATGCTTGATTTTGGAGTGATGTCTCATGATTGTGTGTTTTTAACAAGCTTGTCAAAATAATCCCACACATCATCGACATTTTTATTCATGAATTCCCTATTACACATCGTCTCAACTAATTGGCACATGAAAGATGTCAGTCCATTATAGAAGAATTTCATGATCCGCCACGTTTCAAAACTATGCTGTGGGCATGAACTGACAAAATCCTTGAACCGCTCCCAACATTGGAAGAATGTTTCATCTTCCATTTGGGTGAAGTTCATGATTGACTTTCTAAGGGTGTTCGTCTTGTGGTATGGGAAAATTTTCTTTATGAACTCCCTTGTCATGTTATTCCATCTACCAATAGATCGAGGACCTAGTGAATGCAACCATATCTTAGCTTTCTCTTTTAAAGAAAAAGGGAATAGTTCTGTCTGACCGTGTCATCAGACGTGTTTGGAAAGTATAGAGTGACTATAATCTCGTCAAACTCGTTCAAGTGTAGATATGAATTTCCATATTTAAGCTCATGAAATTTTGGAAGGAGTTGGATCACTCCTGGCTTATTCATGTGTCCCATATTTTTTGAAAAAATCATGCGTAAGGGTGTACTCACCCCCGCCGGTTATAAATAGTCTTGAAAAGTACAAGGCGAGGGTGCTCGATGCACCTCATTCTCATCCTGGACTTTTTCAACTTGAGGTTGAGGCTGATTCATTAGTTGATTTATAGGTTGATTTGCAACCATAACCTCAACTAACTCTGAGGATCTCAAGTGGTTTATAATCCTGTGGTGGATAGATAACCCCTCAACTAATCCTCCTTTACTCAAGAGATGTTGAGTATTATCACGGACCCACTTGGGCATGAAACACTCTTAGCCCTCTATTTCAGATTCTAACCTAAACCTAGAAGAAAGAAGAAGGAAATAGAGATCTAGAAATAGAAAGGGAGAGAATTAGAAAGAAGTTCAAATTAGAATGTTCGATGTTAGGATCCTGTAAAAGAAAAAGGAAAGTGAGTTAGTTTCTAAAATAGAAATTCTAAAATTAGAAAGTTTCTAAAAATAAAAATAGGAAGATGAGTTAGTTTCGAAAAAAATAAAATTCTGGAATTAGAAAGTTTCTAAAAACAAATTAGGAAAGTTTCTAAACATAAAATTAGAAGGCAAATTAGTTTCTAAAAATAATTCAGAAAAATCCTAACTTAAAAATAGAAAGTAAACAAGTCATAATCTTAACCTAATTACAAAACTAGTTAATCATAGAAAAATGTAATCGTTAGTCCCCGACAACGGTGCCAAAAACTTATTCACAACCCCAAGTATAAGGTCGCGATGTAGTAATAATCTCAATAAGACCGAGGTCGAATCCACAAGGACTAATCTCATGTGTGTTCTAAAAGCAAATATAAGTAGAACTAGGAAAAGATGAAAACCTAAATCTAGAAGTTTAGAGAGTAATTGTGAATTATTTAACTAAAAACTTAAGAAATTCAAAGGTGGGAACTACGGTTTCCAGGGATCCGCTTGCAGCTATTAGGGTATTTCCTTATTTGATTCAAGGTACTCAATTAGAATTAGAGTCATATCCTATCTAATTGGAAGATATTTGTTGAGGGTCAAATATTGCATATTGGACCCCATCTATTATTTGCTTTTATGAACATGATAATGCTTAATGTTCTATTTTAATCATATTTGTATTACAAGGTGAATTCAAGAGCTTAGTTTAAAAAGGATGTTAAAAGCATGGATTTAATGCTCAAGAATCACTAGAGATAAGAATGGATTTGATGAAACCAAGAATGAAGAATGCACATATTAAAGATCCAAGAAAACTAAGTCAAGAATGAAGAAAACGGAGTTTCGAAGTGAAATTTGGTGATTTTAGACTAGTCCTGGCTTCGGCTCGACTAGTCCTGCCTACACTCGACCAGTCCTGGCTCCGGATCAACCAGTCCTGGCTATGCATGACTTGTCCTAGACTCTGCTCGATCGGTTGAAGGTGTCTCGACACAAACTCCAACATGTAAAACTTCTAAATCTTCTTATTGCTCGACTAGTCAAAGGAGACCCTCGACTGGTTAAGGACGACCCACAATCGGTCGAGGACGACCCACAACCAGTCGAGGGTTACGCAAAACTTGCATGGATTGCATAAATTTGAGACGGTTTCTGAAAATTTTCAATAAGTGCGAAAGTTTAAGACTTAAAACTATAAATTGGGGTCCCTAGGGCACTCCTAGGCATCATCTAGGGTTTAAGGAGTGGAGCAAAAGTGTGGAGAAGTCATCGCCAAGTGTTTTTCTTCCTTTTCCTTAATTGTTTTTACGCTTTTCTTAAGAGATTTTAGTTCAATCATGTCTATGGTTGGCTAAACCTCTTAGCTAGGGCTAAGAGGTGAAGCTTGTAGCGTGATGGGATGTTTTCTATTGCTTTGATTCATGTTTATATTGAACTCTCTTTGATTCTAGTTTGATTATAAGGAATACTTTCAGTTTTTAATGGTTTGTTGTGACTCAAATTACAATGGTTCTGCAATAGCTTTGAGTATGTTCTTTTCATGTATCGAGATTATGAATTTAGGAAATCCTGTTGTTCACTATCGTCCCTTGGGCATGGTCGGATGATGAAATCCTCCCTAACTTTCACAATTCTCTCGGATTGATTGTGGGATTGGTAAATCCTGTTGTGAGGCATTATCTCATGGGCATGCTTTTGTGATGGAATCACTTCCGGTTCTCACACCTCTCATCCATTGAGAATTAGGTCAAAGGAAGTTCAGATGTGATTTTACTGAGATATCTTCCAATTAGATAAGATGGGACTCTGATTCCAACTGTGTCCTTGAATCAAGCACAGATTTCCCTGATCTTTATAAGTGGATCCTCGGAAACCCTAGTTTCCAACCTTTGAATTTCTTTAGTTTCTCATTAAATTTCTCACAATTACTCTCAAATATTCTAGATTTAGGTTTTCGTCTTCTCCTAGTTCTTCTTCTAGTTGTTTTCAGAATACACACAAGATTAGTCCATGTGGATTCGACCTCGGTCTCACCGAGATTATTACTACATCACAACCCTATACTTGGGGTTGTGAACAAGTTTTTGGCACCGTTGCCGAGGACTAACGGTTGCGTTTTTCTGAGATTAGCTAGTTTTGGATTTAGGTTAATATTAGGGTTTTTCTATTTTTAATTTTTTAGATTAAGGTTGTTTTCTATTTTTAGAAACTTTCTAATTCTAGGAATTTTTTAGAAACTAACTTACTTTCTAATTATAGGTTTAGAAACTTGCCTAATTTGATTTTAGAATCTAAATTTTTTTAGAAACTTTTTATTTTTTGTTTTTAAAAACTGACTTATTTTGTTTTGTTTTATAGGTTCTTAATTTAGGAACTTCTAATTTGGTAACTTCTTTCTAATTCTCTCTCTCTTTCTATTTCTAGATTTCTATTTCATTTCTCTCTTTTAGATTTAGGTTAGAATATGAAATCGAGGGCTGAGAGCGTTTCATGCCCAGGTGGGTACGTGATAACACTCAACATCTTTTGAGTGAAGGAGGATTGGTTGAGGGGTTATCTATCCATCATAAGATTAGACACCACTCGAGATCCTCAAAGTTAATTGAAGTGATGGCTAAAAATCAACTGGTTAATCAACCAGGAAGACAACATCAACCTAGGGTTGAGGAAGTCCAAGATAAGAATGAGGTGCATTAAGCACCCCGCCTTGTACTTTGCGAGATTATTTACAGCTGGTGAGGGTGAGCACGCCCTCATGCATGGTTTTTTCAGAAAATACGGGACATGGATATTAAACCAAGGGTAATACAACTCTTTCCAAAATTCCATGAACTTGAATCTGAAAGTCCATATTTGCACTTGAAAGAGTTTGATGAGATCACAACCACTTTATATTTTCTAAACGTGTCTGAGGACACGGTCAGACTGAAACTCTTTCTCTTTTCTTTAAAAGAGAAAGCTAAGATGTTGTTGTATTCACTACGTCCCAGATCTATTAGCACATAGAATGATATGATAAGGGAGTTCATAAAGAAAATTTTTCCACATCATAAAACAAACAACCTTAGAAAGTCAATCATGAACTTTTCCCAAAAGGAGGATGAAACATTCTTCCAATGTTGGGAGCAGTTCAAGGATCTTGTCAGTTCATACCCACAACATGGTTTTAAAACATGGTGCATTATACACTTTTTCTTTGATACACTAATATATTCCATGGGCCAATTGGTTGAGACAATGTGCAATGGGGAATTCATGAATAAAATGTCGATGACGTGTGGGAGTACTTGGACAGACTTGCTGAAAATGCATGATCATGGGACACTTACCCAAAATCAAGGACCACTTCTAGGCCCACTCAATCACAGAAGAGGGGCAGGTTATACCTTCTGAAAGAGGATGATGATATCAATGGTAAAGTGTCTAATCTCATAAGAAAATTTGAGGCCATAGAACTAAAGAAGGATAAGGTAAAGGAAACTGTTTGCGGTATTTGTGCTTGCAACGTTCACACAACTAAAAATTGTCCAACAACACTTGCTTTTCAAGAGGTGTTGAATGAGCAATCCAATGCCGTGAATAATTACCATAAACCTTTCAATGGACCTACCTCCAATACATATAATCCTAGTTGGAGAAGTCATCTAAACTTCAATTGGAGGAATAGATAAACTGCTACTCCTCAAGAAGAACCGATTCAAAATTCCACACAAACTCAAGAGCTTACTCAAGCAATACGAGAACTTACAAAATATATGCAAAAGATGGATTCACGTATTACGGTTATAGAGAGGGGGATGCTTCCTGCTCAACCTCTCCTCAATCCCAAACCGCAATATGAAATAAGTGATCCGAGCTCTTCAAATCAGATGGAGCAAGCTAAATTTATCACCACTCTTAGGAGTGGGAAGACCATTGACAAAACTATTCTGGTTAGGACTAAAAAGTATAAGGACCCGGAAGAGGACAATAATGATAGACCAAGCATTGCTCCATAAGAATTAGAATCAAAATTTCAAGGCAAACTGTTTGCACCATTCCCCCAATGGTTGATTGCACCAAAACCTTTCTCTAACTCTCAGGACATTCCAGAGGTGTTGAAACAAGTGAAGGTTAATATTCTTCTACTTGATGCTGTAAAATAAATTCCTTCATATGCCAAATTTCTGAAAGACCTATGCACGACTAAGAGGCGGCAAAGTATCAAAAAGAAAATTTTTCTGACAAAAAAAGTGAGTGTCATCCTAAAGCAAGATGTGCCACAAAAGTACAAAATCCTGATAGCCTAACTATCACTTGTGTAATTTGGAATTACTACATTGAGCACACACTTCTTGACTTAGGAGCAAGCGTAAATCTGATCTCATACTCGGTCTATGGGCAACTGGGTCTAGCTGAATTAAAACCCACTCGGACCACATTACAACTTACCGATCGCTCAGTTCGTGTACTGAGAGGGATAATTGAGGATGTGTTGGTCCAGGTTGACAGAGTCTACTACCCAGTAGATTTTATCATCTTGGATACTCAACCCATCGTGGACATGAGCACTCAAATTCCCGTCATTCTTAGTCATCCATTCCTTGCCACATCAAATGCAATCATTAATTGTAGGAATGGAGTCATGAGTTTGTCTTTTGGAAAAAGGACACTGGAGTTAAATATTTTAATAATACAGGAAAACAGGTAGAAGATTATGATGATGCCCATAATGTTAACTTAATTGATTCTTTTGTGGAGTATAGAACTTTGATGACTTTATCCTCTGACCCTCTAGAGACGTGCTTAGCCCACTCTCATGATTTAGATGATGATATGATTAGGGATACGGCTGTCATGCTTGATACTGTGTCGATACTTGAAGTTAACAAGTAGAGACCATAATTTGAAGAATTGCCTCAAACCAATGTAGAGCCTCTATCGTCTAACCTTAAGGCACCAAAGCTTGACCTAAAACCTTTTCCCTCTGATTTGAAATATGTCTATTTAGGTCAAGATAAGACATACCTAGTGGGGATTTCTTCCCACCTTGAGCAAGAACAGGAGAGTACTCATCTCTACTCTCATTGAGCACAAAGTAGCCATTGGATGGTCGATTGAGGACATCAAGGAATTGACCCTTTGATTTGTTCTCACCTCATTCATTTAGAGGATAATGCGAAGACCTCACAATAACCACAACGTAGACTAAATCCAAACATGAAGGAAGTAGTTATTGGATGTGGGTATCATATACCTTATATCCAGTAGTCAATGGGTGAGTCTAACTCAGGTGGTTCCTAAGAAGTTCGGAATCATCATCGTAGCCAATGCCAACAATGAACTCGTGCTAACTAGAGTTACTACTAGTTGGAGAATGTATATTGACTACAGGAAGTTGAATACCGTCATGAGAAAGGACCACTTCCCTCTGCTCTTCATCAATCAAATCTTGAAAAGGCTAGTTAGTCACTCTTACTGTTGTTTCCTCGACAGTTATTCGGGCTACAACCAAATAGAGATAGCCCATGAAGATCAAGAAAAGATCACGTTCACATGTCCTTTTGGCACCTTTGCTTACTAAAGGATGCCATTTGGACTGTGTAATGGCCCCGCCACCTTTCAGCAATGTATGATGAGTATTTTTTCTGACATGGTGGGGCAATATCTAGAGGTCTTCGTGGATAATTTCTCTGTCTTTGGTCCATCTTTCAACGATTGCTTAGAAAATCTTAAATGTGTGCTGAAAAGATGTGAGGAAAAGAACTTAGCACTGAACTGGGAGAAGTGTCATTTCATGGTTCATAAGGGAATTGTCCTTCGACACATCATCTCGTCAAAGGGAATTGAGGTAGATAAGGCTAAAATTGATCTTATCTCTAACTTACCTCCACCCAAGAACATAAGAGACATGCGATCCTTCTTAGGACATGCCGATTTTTACAGGAGATTCATAAAGGACTTCAGTCACCTCTCTCATCCTCTATGTAATCTACTTCAAAAGGATGCACCATATGAGTGGATTGAGCAATGCCAGGAAGCTTTTATTAAGTTCAAGGGCATGTTAACGATTGCACCTATCATATAGCCACCCAACTAGAGCCTTTCTTTTGAACTTGTGTGATGCATCTAACTATGCTCTTGGGGTGGTTTTAGGCCAGAGAAAAGAAAAAAGCCCTACGTTATTCATTACACAGGTAGAACTCTAAATCCTGCCTAAGTGAACTACTCTACTACGAAAAAGGAACTCTTAGCCGTAGTGTTTGCTTTGGACAAATCTAGGTCCTAATTGATTGGATCTAAGATCGTCATCTACATAGATCATGCGACACTCAAGTATCTTCTTTTTAAGAATAATGCTAAGCCCCGCCTGAATAGATAGATCCTCCTACTCCAAGAATTTAATTTGGAAATAAAAGATAAAAAGGGATTAGAGAACGTAGTGGCTGACCATCTTTCCCGCCTTGATCTCTCTGATTCCCTTGAGATGACACATATAAATGACATGTTCCTTGACGAACAATTGTTCAAAGTCTCCCATTCACCTTGGTTTGCTGATATTGTTAATTATCTTACCACAGGTTTCCTGCTGACACATTGGACTGTGCAAGATAAGAAAAATTCTTTACCGAGGTTCATAAGTTCTTCTGGAATGATCCATATTTGTTTAAATATTGCCTAGACCAAATCTGAAGGAGATGTGTACTAGACAATGAACACCAAATTGTCATCTCCTTCTATCACTCTCAAGCCTATGCTGGTCACTTTTCTGCAAAAAAGACTATAGCCAAGATTCTGCAGTGTGGTTTTTACTGGCCCACTACATTTAGGGACACTCATGAGTTTTGCAAAGCTTGTGCACATTATCAAAAGTTGGGAGTATTGTCCTATCGAAATGCCCTTGAACCCCATTCTGATCATAAAATCATTTGATTGTTGGGGCATCGATTTCATGGGCCAATTCCCCCAGTCCTTTAGGAATTTATATATTTTGCTCACCGTATACTATGTCACTAAATGGGTCAAAGCGATTCCATGCCAGAACAATGACCATTAAATGGTCATTAAATTCTTAAAACAGAACATCCTTTCTAGTTCGGAACGCCTCGAGCCATCATTAGTAATGGGGGCTCACATTCTTGTAATAGGTCATTCACAGACTTAATGAAGAAATATGGCATCTCTCACAAGGTGAGCACTCCATACCACCCACAAACAAGTGGGCAAGCTGAGATTTTCAATAGGGAGATCAAACACATTTTGGAGAAAATGGTTAAACCTAATTGAAAGGATTGGTGAATCTGATTGATCGATGCCTTATAGGCTTACCATACTGTATTTAAAACCCATATTAGAATGTCTCCCTTTAGACTTGTCTATGAGAAGGCTTGCCACTTATCTGTGGAGTTAGAACGCAGAGCCTATTGGGTGATCAAAATTTTAAATTTCAATCTGGACAACACTAGTTCTCTACGCAAACTTCAGTTGAATGAACTCGAACAAATTCAGAATGATACGTACGAGAACTCGAGAATTTACAAGGACAGGATGAAGATGTTTCATGACTAGCACATTCTTCGAAAATCATTCACACCAGGTCAGAAAGTCCTCTTGTTTAACTCTCGATTACATTTCTTTCCAGGCAAACTTCGATCTTGTTGGACTGACCCTTTCATTGTTACCAATGTTTATCCTTATAGGGCTGTCGAGATTCAGAATCCAAATAATGGCAATGAGTTTAAAGTAAATAGACATCGATTAAAGCCATTTATTGAGAAATTTGATTCAAAAGACATGTCCATACCTCTGAATGATCCTGTTTATTAGGATTGATCTCCTAGTCTGACAGAGGTATAGTTAGATTTATTGCTTTCTTCCGTTCTTGGATAGTTTGCTTTCTGCCGTTCTAGGATAGTTTGCTTTTTGCTGTTTAAGATATTTTGCTTTTCGGTTAATTAATTCTTGTGCTAACCCACTTTACGTTGAGATCCTTCAAAAAAAGACTCAAAATCTCTTCATTGGTACTATCTTTCCATCACTTGTCTTTCAATTACATAGTCTCTTTTGCAAATCATGCTTATTTCTTTTATATTGAGGACAATGTAGATTTTAGGTTGGGGATGGGAGATTAGGTAAACTAATTAGTGTTTTCTCAGTTTTGAGCAAAATTTGCAAAATTTTTGAAAAATTTTCAATGTTTATCTATTTGGAAAGTGATAAGTTGTATATTTAAGACTGTTCTGAGTATGATGATAGGATAGAAATTGAATTTTGAAATCATTGGAGTTAGAATAACTAAGTAACCTAACACTTATGGTTCTTACATTCAATTGATTAAGAGTAAGTTCGAATATTATGTTATTCAAATTGTTTTATGTGAATAGTACTAGATTTTCTGACTTTAGTATAATGATCATTGAAAGATATTGAGAACCGAGTCTGGAGAATTTTATCCACCTTAAAAGAAGAAAAGAACCAGTTAAAAAAACATGAGATCAACAAAAAGGTCATGTGTGGTGAAAAGATTGGAAAAGAATGTAAAAAATAATGTAAGGTCTGTAAAAGAATGAGAAATCTTAAAGAAAAAAAGATAAGAAAAGATGAAAAGACTAAATGAATACAAATGACCGTCGATATAAAATCAAAAACAGGAAAAAGAAGGAAAATGGGATAAGTTCGGAATCAGTACTTGTGTTTTCAACCAATCTTGAAGTGGTGAGCATGACTAACATTATGAAAAGATAATATTTTCATTGAGCACATTGAAAAACTTGATATGTGAACTATGCCCTAACCTAATGGATAAAGAACTTGATTGAATGATTGCATATGTGATTGAACTCTAAGTTTTCAAAATCTCAATTTATCATCTTGAGTCTACTCATTCATACTTGATTACACAAGAGATCATTTTCTGAAAAAGGTTTGAACATTGTATATTAAGGTTCATTTTTCACATACTTTACTCGAGACTAGCAAAATGCTAGTTGGGGATTGTGTTGAGGGTCAAATATTGCATATTGGACCCCATTTATTACTTGGTTTTATGAACATGATAATGCTTAATGTTCTATTTTAATCATATTTGTATTACAAGGTGAATTCAAGAGCTTGGATTAAAAAGGATGTTAAAAGCATGGATTTAACGCTCAAGAATCACCAAAGACAAGAATAAATCTGATGAAACCAAGAATGAAGAATGCACATACTAAAGATCCAAGAAAACCAAGTCAAGGATAAAGAAAATCGGAGTTTTGAACTAAAATTTAGTGATTCTCGACCAGCCCTGGATTCGGCTCGATTAGTCCTGCCTACGCTCAACCAGTCCTGGCTACGCACGACCCGTCCTAGACTCTGCTCGATCAGTCGAAGGTGTCTCAACTTGAACTCCAGCGAGTAAAACTTCTAAATCATTGTATTACTCGACCAGTCGAAGGAGAACCTCGACTGGTTGAGGACGGCCCATGACCGGTCGAGGACAACCCACAACCAATAGAGGATTACGCAAAACTTGCATGGATTACGTAAATTTGAGACTGTTTCCAAAAATTTCCACTTGGTATGAAAGTTTAAGACCAAAAACTATAAATAGGGGTCCCTAAGGCACTCCTAGGCATCATCTAGGGTTGAAGGAGTGGAGCAAAAGTGTGAAGAAGTCATCGCCAAGTGTTTTTCTTCCTTTTCCTTAGTTATTTTTATGCTTTTCTTAAGAGATTTTAGTTCAATCATGTATATGGTTGGCTAAACCTCTTAGCTAGGGCTAAGAGGTGAAGCTTGTAGCGTGATGGGATGTTTTCTATTGCTTTGATTCATGTTTATATTGAACTCTCTTTGATTCTAGTTTAATTATAAGGAATACTTTCAGTTTTTAATGGTTTGTTGTGACTCAAATTACAATGGATCTATGATAGCTTTGAATATATTCTTTTCATGTATTAAGATTGTAAATTTTAGAAATTCTATTGTTCACCATCATCCCTTGGGCATGGTCGGATGATGGAACCCTCCCTAACTTTCACAATTCTCTCGAATTGATTGTGGGATTGGTAAATCATGTTGTGAGGCATTGTCTCATGGGCATGCTTTTGTGATGGAATCACTTCCGGTTCTCACACCTCTCATCAATTGAGAATTAGGTCAAAGGAAGTTCAAATTTAATTTTACTGAGATATCTTCCAATTGGATAAGATAAGACTCTGATTCCAATTATGTCCTTGAATCAAGCATACATCTCCCTGATCTCTATAAGTGGATCCTCGAAAACCCTAGTTTCCCACCTTTAAATTGATTAAGTTTCTCATTAAATTTCTCACAATTACTCTCAAATATTCTAGATTTTGGTTTTCACCTTCTCTTAGTTCTTCTAGTTGTTTTCAGAATACACATAAGATTAGTCCCTGTGGATTTGACCTCAGTCTCACCGAGATTATTACTACATCACGACCCTACACTTTGGGTTGTGAACAATATGTTTTAAGATCAGATCTGAACTTTCATTGACCTAATTCTCAACAGATGAAAGTTGTGAAGAGTGGAAGTGATTCCATCACCTAAACATGCCCAAGAGACAACGATAAACAACAAGATATAACAATCCAACAACAAACATGGGAGAGTTGTGAAGAATAGAAGGGATTCCATCACTCAGTCATGCCTAAGGGATGATAGAGAACAATAGGATTTCCTATTTTCACAAATTACAAACAGAAAAAGAAGACACTTTAAGCTATTGCAGATCTATTATAATTTAAGTCACAACAAACCATTAAAAACTAAAATTATTCCTTAAATATCAAACTAGAATCAAAGGAGTTCAACATTAACAAGAATCAAACAAGAAAAACATCCCAACTATGCTACAGGCTTCACCCCTTAGCCCTAACTAAGGGATCTATACAACCATAGACATGATTGAATTAAAAACCTATAAGAAAGCATTAAAAACTAAGAAGAGGGGAAGAAGAACTCTTGGGAAGCGGCTTCGCCCTTTTACTCTACTCCTCCAAACCCTAGATATCCTAGAAAGGCTTAGAAAACCCCTATTTATAAGTCAAGTTCTGTAAAATTGCAAAATCAGATTAAATTTACGCAGTTCGCGTAAAGACCGCGTAACCGGTTCGATGTCATCGAACACCCTTTGATGACATCAAAGGGGTTTGAATCCGGAAGTTGCACCTTTTCACTTTTTTGTACTACATAAGTTTCTATGTCATCGAATCGTCCTTCAATGTCATCGACCAAAGCTTCAATCCATCGAACAGGTCTTCGAGTCATTGAGAATGTGTCTAAAATAATCTAGTGAGTTGCTTTAATTCCTTCAATAATTTCGATGTCATCGAGCAGTCTTCGATATCATCGAACACCTTTCTTCGAGTCATCGAACATGTCTTCGATTGATCGAGAAAAGCACCCAATATGTCCAGCAACCAACTTGATTTTTCCTCATAAATTCGATGTCATCGATCAGTGTTGATGTCATCGAACGGTTTTCAATGGCACAGTCTTTGTGATTTCTGCGCTTGTTCTTTCGACTTCCTTCCTTTTCCACTTGGTTTTCTTGGATCTTGGTCTCTTAAAATCTGCAAATTTTATCTCCAAAGATCCATTCTTTTCTTTAACAATTCTTGAGCACTAAATCTATGCTTTTAGCATTTGTTTCAATCCAAGGTCTTAAATTCACCTTGCAACACAAACACATGTAAACTATACCATTAAGTCATATTATGTTTGTAAAACTAAGAAATAAGTGGGGGATAATATGCAATATTTGACCCTCAACACAAAGTAAGAATAACACAAGTAATATAGAATGTCAACCATATCAATCAGAATAATTTCAATCATCAAATTATCTATTTTAATCATGTAAATATGAGACACATTGGGATTCACTCACCTATTGTTAAGGTCAAATCCTTCAATCAATTGAATACTTTATAAAATTATGCTTCGAATCCCTATTAAGATGATTTAATATACTATAATTCAATTACATTATTTCAACAAGTGGGGTCCACCTTTGATTTAAATAAGATGACTCAACATAAATTCTTAGATTTAAAGTTTGGAGGACACAGGGATTGTCGATCAATCCAATCGATCGAACGAGTCCACTCGAGATCGATCGACCTTTGATCGATTAAATTTGAATTTTCTTCCTAAAGTCTATAGACCCTTTTACCCACCTATAATTAGTCGAACTCTTCTCATTGATCAATTGAGCGTGCTTGGATTAAATTAGTTTGCTTGCTAGAAAATTATGGTCATAATTGATCAAACGAGTTTGATCAATTGGGATCACTTGATGATCTCCTCGATTGATCGAACCTTGGGTTCGATTAGTCGAACCAGGTTCTAAATTTAAAATTTTGGTCACTGGACAAAAATTGACCTTCTTCGATCGATCGAACACCAACTTCGCTTGGTTGACCAAAGTCGGATAGGTTCAATTACATAGTCTGATTTTCTAAAATTTTAGAGTTTTATTCTTCTTCCTTAGTTTTAATGGATTGCAATGATTGTGGAATTGGGTCCACCCATCCATTGATTTTTCTCATAGTTGAATTTGGAAAACTAAAGGATTGCTTAGATCTAATTATCTGTCATCTACAATTGATAGTTGGAAACTATTTTTGACAAAAGCTATTACTAACTATACATCTTCACAGATCGTTGTAGTGAATCTAGTCGTTAATTCAATTTAGGATTTGAGGATCAAACACGATTTGGCTTTAAGATCTATGGGTTTGAATTTTCTTTAGACCAAGGCGATTGGAATTCACACAACCAATTTCTCAAAATACTGAATCTGTCTTTAAAAAATAGATTTTTATTACCAAACTTCTCCATAAATCAAAACAACAGGCATAATGTTAATCCACCATGTTCATTGGTTAGATATAGGGTTTTTGAACAAGGAAAGTAGATAATTAAAGAACTTGATGAAACTTAGTAGTTGGAGGCTCCTCTTTCACATGGCTTCTCTACCTCCAATGGTTAGTATTTTGGTTTTAGTGTTTTCTGTAGAAATTCTTGCAGTTTCTCTCTTTATATAGAGAAGGAGCCTTGGATTTAGAAGATTTAACTAGGGTTTTGTGAGTTTCGGCGAAACAAAAAATTTCTATGATATGGGAAAT
Source organism: Magnolia sinica (assembly GCF_029962835.1). Taxonomy (NCBI): domain Eukaryota; kingdom Viridiplantae; phylum Streptophyta; class Magnoliopsida; order Magnoliales; family Magnoliaceae; genus Magnolia; species Magnolia sinica. Next base: position 55,652,225 of record NC_080588.1, read on the forward strand.
CGATCAACTAACCTATCTTTCTATCGAGAGTGCTCCTACTAACTGGGCTAAGTGCTTGGTTTTATTAGTGAAGGAAAAAGTAAATTGATTAATTAGTTTAGCTATGGTCATAAGTAGGTCACAAAAATCACTGTGGTTACATTCTACCCTCCTAAAAGAAAATTTTCATCCTCGAAATTTACCTGATCTAATAATTAAATAATTGAGGATATTTCTCTTGAATTTCCACCTCTTGCTCTCATGATGCTTCATCATTTCTATGATGTGTCCACCATACTTTAACCAACGGTGCAGTCTTGGTCCACAGAATGCACTCCTTCTGATCCATGATGCGATTCAGTTTCTTGATGTAAGTCATATCTTCCTGAAGTTTGAGGTCTTGCCAATCGATGACATGTGAGGGGTATCTTTCTTATTTCTATAGCATCAATGCATGGAATACATTATACATGCTAGCTAACTGTGGTGGCTATGCTAGATGATATGACACCGCTCCAACTCTCTCCAAAATTTCAAAAGGACCTATGAATCGAGGAGTAAATTTCTATTTAGTTATAAAATTCATCAATCTCTTTGTTGGTGAGACCTTTAAAAACACGTGATCTCCAATTACAAATTTCAAATCACGTCTTGTATTATTCGCATAGCTCTTTTACTTGCTCAGGGTTGTTAACAACCGTTTCCTAATAAATTCCATTTTCTCCGTAACTTCTTAAAAGATATTGGGTCGAACTAAGACCTTCTTCTCCACTTCAATCCAACAATTTGGCACATGACACGGTCGTTAATAAAGTGCTTCATTAGGGGCCATTCCGATGCTAGCTTGATAACTGTTGTTATATGCAAATTCTGCGAAATGAATATTGTTGTCCTAACTTCCTTTAAAATCCAAAGAACATGTGCATAAGAGATCTTAAATTATCTAATTTACATGTTCATTTTATCCATTGAACTGAGGATGATATGTTGTGTAGTCTAGAGTAGTGTCCATGGCTTCTTGCAAACTTATCTAAAAACGTGATTTGAAACATGGGTCGAGATCTGACACGATAGAACTCGGTACTCCATGTAATCTTACAACTTCCTTGCTATAAATCTTTGCAAGTGTATCCATAGAGAAATTAATATAGATAAGAATAAAATGTGATGACTTCGTCAGTCGATCAACAATTACCCAAACTGAATCATGCTTCTTCCAAGTTCATGGGAGTCCAATTATAAAATCCATCGAGATGCTATCTAATTTTCATTCCAGTACCTTTGGAGGCTGCAAAAGATCAGAGGGGTTTTGATGATCAGTCTTCACTTTCTGATAGGTAAAACATTGTGACACATACTCAGCTATCTCCTTCTTCATATTCAACCATCAAAATTACTGTTTCATGTTCTGATACATTTTAGTTCCGCCCAGGTGAATTGTAAACTTAGATCAGTGTGCTTCTTTTGAAATTTCTTCTCTTAGTTTTGAAATATCTTTCACAAACAGGCGGTCTTGATAACGAATACCTTTATCCTTCCAAGCCTTTCATTCTAATTTATCTTTGTCCTGCTGCTTGACCTCATCTTCACTAACCATTTGTCATTCTCCTGAGCTTCTATAATCATTTCCTTTGAGGATGGCTTGATCATTATATTATTGAGATGAATACACTATTCTTGAAATTGTAATTTCATGTCAAACTCCTTTACAAAGTCCAACATCTCCCATTCTCAAATCATTAGCATGGTTATACTTTATTGTTTATACTGTTTCTTGCGTAGTGCATCTGCCACCAAATTTTCCTTACTTGTATGGTAAGAGAATTCAAAATCGTAATCCTTTAAAAATTCTACACATCTTCTCTACCTCATGCTTAGATCTTTCTATAAAAATAAATATCCAAGGCTCTTATGGTCAGTAAACAGATCGAATCACTCACCATATTAATACTCTCACCAAATCTTAAGAGAGAGAGTATGACAAACAACTCCAACTTATGAATCAGATAATTGTGTTTGTGATTTTTCAATTGCAGCGATGCATAAGTTATTACTTTATCTTCCTACATTAGTATGCAATCAAGTCCTAAAATCGACACATCGATATAAATAGTAAATTTCAATCCTTCATAGGCAAGAGTAAGAATAGGCATCAAAGTTACTAGTCATTTCAATTTAACGAATAAACTCATCAATGAGATAAAAATTTTCAGTAATATACGACAAGCCTGAAAAAACTCCTGATGTCAGATATAGTCGTGGGTTGCTCCCATTGAACTACCGCTTCAACCTTTACTAGATCCACTGCAACTTCATCCCTTGTGATAATATGTCCGAGGTACCTCAAACTCTCCTTCTAAAATTCACACTTTGAGTACTTGGCATACAGTTGGTTTTCTTTTAGGGCCTATAGCATCGTCCTTACGTGTTCTTGATGATCTTCGCTCATCTTGGAATAAATCAACATATCATTAATGAATTCGATCACAAACTAGTCTAGATATAGATGAAATGCTCTATTCATCAGATCTATGAACACAAATAGGGCATTGGTCAAACCAAAGGGTATAACCATAAACTCATATTACCCATAACATGTCTGAAAATCTGTCTTATAAAAGTCTTATTCCTTGATTCGTAATTGGTGATATCCTTTTTTTAAAAGGATATATTCATTATTTGGGAGAAACTATACAAAGAGCTTCGGACAGACCTAACAACAAAAAGGGGAATAAGCCCGCCTATTGTGAGAAAGAAAAAGACAAAAACAAAAAAACAAAAAAAACAAAAAAACAAAAACAAAATTTAACCCTCCCTCAGATTTCTTAGTCCCACCTTATCTAGAAATAAGAGCCCTCTGGTGATATGGGGGAGATCTGCCATTGAGTGGAAAATTTTACTTGACTGACTATCATTGCCCCTATGAACTAGGTCATTAGCTACTACATTAGCTTCCCTAGGGGTGTGAGTGATGGAAACCTCCAAATAATCTATGAGTCTCTTAATCCTGGCCCACTAGTAACACATGGTCCATGTGGGAGACGAATTCCTTATGAGGATCCCAATGATTGCTTTGGAGTCACTCACCACCTCCATTTTTGTGAAGCCTAACTCTGCGCAATGGGAAAGGCCCTCATAGATCGCCATGATCTTAGCTCAAGATTTGGAGCCGAATCCATAACCTGATGAGAATGCGAACAGGAAATCAGCCTCACAATTTCTACCCACGCCGTCACCCCCTGAAGGGCCCAGGTTCCCAAGCAAAGAGCCATCTATGTTGAATTTGACCCAGCCCATCTTAGGTCTAGTCCATTTGATCACTTGGACTCTCCTCCTAGATGATGTAGCCCCGTCAATACCTAATCTAGAAAGGGTTGTAGCTGATGCACGGTTGACTACCATGGGAAGGGGAAGGGATGGAACAAGTCATTGATACACGGAAGTGGATATTTATAATTGATCGTCACTTTATTCAATTAACAATAATATATGCATAACCACATACTCCCATCCTTCTTCTTCACAAACAATACTAGTGCTTGGTCAAATGAAACCTTGGTTCCTTAGTTCTTTTAGCTGCTTCTTAAGCTCTTGCACCTCCACTCGTGGTAAATGATAAGGCTGCATTCATATAGGCATTGTCCCTGGTACAAGGTCAATATTGAAATTCACTTCTCTTCTAGGCAAAAATTTAGGAATATTTTAAAAACTTTTGGATAGTCTGTCACAGTTGAAATCTATTATATTGTCAACTCTACTGATACTCTATCTTTCAACACCATAATGCATTGTACTATTTCATCTTTCTGCCTCCCTCGGATTTTAAAATGCTCATTCTTAAAGATAGAGAAGGTTACTGTATTAGCATGACAATCAATTTTAGCATGATAGGTAGTAAGCTAATCTATTCCTAAGATAACATCGTACACCTTCATCTCCATCACAACTATGTCTATTGGCATTGGGGTTTCTTCAATTTCAATTTTATAAGACTTTCATATTTTGTTTAAAGTGACATTCTTCCCCATTTGTGATTCTGCTGAGATTGATTTTCTAAGAGTTATAGATTTCATCTCTAACTGTTCAACTACCACAGTCGCAATAAAAGATAACGAAGCTCCATAATCAAATAATATGGCAATGGACTAATCGTGAGTATGACTATACCTTTTATGATGTTGTCATCCACTTCCGGTTCTTCTTTGGAGGTGATGATGTAAACTTCAGCTTGTGTGGGCTGCTTTTTGAATGATTGTCCTCCTTAAGAGTTAGTAGGCCGTGTTTATTACTGACAGTGGTTCTGCTAATTTTGAGTTAGTCGAGGTAGTACAGAGTGACATGGATGAGGGTATAAGTGCGATGGTCTGGATGTATGCAGTGACTGAACTGACCGGTGAGTCAATGTGGGGTATGGTACTCATGTAAGTTTCTGCCGAAGTGGTGGTAATTGCCCGATATGTCTGAGTCGAGTCTTGAAGAACCACTCTTTATGTCCACATTTCACATAATACATGCAATGCCCTATGAACTGTTGCTCCTAATTGATCAGCATTGTGATTAGAGTAGTGGCCCGTTGCCTCTTTTCTGGTGGATGTTATTGAGCAGGTATGGTCCAATTCTGATGTTCTCTCATCTGAGCACGGGTCTGTCACTATGTCTTTCGGTTCACAGGACCTTCTCATTGATATTGAAGTATTTCGTGATCTCGCCACAACAAAATCTAGTTTTAATGTTCTGCCTAAGGTCTTACTCAAATTTCTGAACTTTATATTCTTAATCTTTCACCACCTTTGTGACATATCGAAGTAATTCAACGAATTTCACCTTATATTAGGCCATTGACATAACCCTTGCTTTAACTTAAAAATCTCTGCCATCTTTTGAAGATGATATGCTTTAGAAAAATATATTTCATGGAACTCGCTTCTAAACTCGCTTTGGGTCCACACATAAGCTATTGCGACCATCCTTTTTATTGAGATGTGCAGCCACATCTGGGGGCCGCTCGACCAGTCAAGTGCCCTGCTCGACCGATCGAGGACTGACTCATCTTAAAGTCCAGCGAGCATCAGGTTTTGGGTTCCGAGGTGCTTAACCGGTCGTGGCCCCTGCTCAACCAGTCAAGGTTACGTAGATTCGTTTTCGAATTTGATGAAAACTGCGGATTTTTGAGTCAGTTTTCGCAGAGGTGCGAAAGGAAAGTTGGCTAAACTATAAATAGGTGTCCCTAGGGCTTTTCTAAGGCATGAGAAATAATTCTAAGGTGTAGGCAAAAGGCTTTCTCTATACTTCCGAGAGAAAGGTTAGTATATTGCCTTGTAATCTTCATTTTTCTTCATAGTAGAAGTTTGCATCCATGGTTTTTACCCTTATTGGGATTTTTCCACATATATCTTGTCTTATGGTTTGTTTAGAATACTTTGATTCTTTTTCTAGTTTATATTTCTTTCTGTTTATCGTTTGTGGGTAAGACTGGAGATTAGATCTCAGTTCACTGTGTTGTAGGCGAGCTGCGCAACAACTGATATCAGAGCTATTAGATTAGTTTTATTGGGAGCGATGACGAAAGAAGGGAAGACTAGAATTAAAAAGTTTGATGGTTCAAACTTTGCCTTCTAGAAGATGCAGATGGAGAATTATCTGTATCAGAAGGACCTCTATATTCCTTTGGGAGGAAAAGAGAAGAAACTAAAAAAGATGACAGATGATGAATGATTTTTATTGGATCGGAAAGCTTTAGGAGTGATCTGACTCTCTTTGCTAAGAGCGTCACCTTCAATATATCCAAGATAAAAACTATAAAAGAATTAATGGAAGCCTTAGCCACCTTGTATGAAAAACCCTCATCATCCAACAAGGTTCATCTTATGAAACTGCTATTCAACATGAAGATGTCAGATGGTGGGAGCGTGGCTGAACATCTAAACGAATTCAATACAGTCACGAGTCAGTTGGAATCTGTTGGCATTATTTTTTAAGATGAGGTCAGAGCGTTATTGATCTTGTCCAGTCTGCCAGACAGTTGGGATGGTTTGGTGATTGCTATGAGCAATTCTTCAGGGTCGACAAAGCTGAAATTTGATGATGTGGTCGGTCTAATTCTCAGCGAAGAATGTAGAAGAAAGGCATCAAGAGTTTCAGGGGATTCAGGGGATGCTCTAAACGTTGAAGGAAGAGAAAGATCGCTGAATAAAGAAGGCAATAAACACGGATGTTCTAAGTCGAGGAAGAAGTCCAAGGGACTGAAAGACAAAGAAGGGTGTTGGCATTGCGGCAAGAAGGGACACATGAAATGTGATTGCAGGGCGCTTAAGAAACAAGAAGAAAGCTCTCAAGGCTGGAAGAATTCAGTGAATCGATCTGAGGAGAGTGACACAGAGGCGTTGATCTTATCTCTTGATACGAGGAATGAGTCTTGGGTTATAAACTTGGGTGTTTCGTTTCATGCTACTTCATGTAAGGAAGTTCTGCATGATTATGTGTCAGGTGACTTTGGGAGAGTCTACCTGGGTGATTATGAGTCATGCAATATCGTTGGAAAGGGAGACATTCATATAAATCAGAAAGACAGAATGACTTTGAAATTGAAGGATGTCAGACATGTACCGAGTTTAAGACAGAACTTGATCTCAATGGGGCAGTTAGCCGAGACCGGTTATGTGACAACATTCACCAGTGATTCATGGAAGATCACAAAAGGTGCCTTGGTGATATCTTTAGGTAAAAAGGAAGGTACTTTGTACGTAACTTCAAGATCGTATAGTTCACTCGCAGTTACATTAACTAGAGTGAATGGGCAGTTATGGCATCAGAGGTTAGGACATATGAGTGAGAAAGGAAAGAAAGTGTTATTATCAAAAGGGAAGCTACTAGGGCTGAAGTCTATTGACTTGGAATTCTGCGAGGACTGCATGTATGGCAAGCAGAAGAGGGTAAGTTTCAAAAAGACAGGACGCACTCCAAAGACGTATCTGTTGGAGCTTGTACACACTGATGTGTGGGGACTGGCATAGGTATTATCTCTTGGTGGCTCACGTTATTTAGTTTTTTTACTAATGATGCTAGTAGAAAACTGTGGATCTATTTCTTAAAGCATAAATATGATGTATTTGATATATTTAAGAAGTGAAAAGTTATGGTAAAAAATAAGACAAGTAAAACAGTAAAATGTCTCAAATCAGATAACGGGGGAGAGTACTCTGATAAGAAATATGAGGGGCATTGTGCAGCAAATGGAATCAAACATCAGAAAATAATTTCAGGGACACCACAACAGAATGGTGTGGCTGAGTGCATTAACAAGACCATCCTTAAGCGAGCCAGGAGTATGAGGTTACATGCAGGGTTGCCAAAGACCTTTTGGGTAGATGCTGTGAATACTACCACATATCTCATCAATAGAAGTCCCTCAACACCATTGGATGGTGGGTTACCAGAAGAAACGTGAACTGGGAAAGAAGTGAACCTTGCACATCTCAGTCTTCGGTTGCACTTCATATGTTCACATTGATGCAGAGCATAGAAACAAGTTGGATGCGAAGTCCAGGAGGTACACGTTTATAGGCTATAGGCAGCATGATTTTGGCTACAGGTTTTGGGATGCAGAAAATAGGAAAATCATCAGAAGCAAGGACGTAGTCTTCAATGAAAAAGTGATGCATAAGGACAGTGTGTAAGAAAATAAGGCCGAAGAGAAAGAATTCGTAGAGTTGAAAGAGTTACCGGACACGGGTGTTACAGCGCCACGGGATGATCATGCATAGGAGCATTATGAGGCAAAGCCACAGACACCAATTGTGAGGAGGTCTACTCGGGAAAGGAGACCCACAGTCCAATACTCACCCTCCTTACATTATCTACTGCTGACAGAAAATGGTGAACTAGATTATTTTGAAGAGGCATTACAGTTGAATACACAGGTTAAGTGGGAGCAGGCTATGGATGATGAGATGGACTCTCTTGAGTCTAATCATATATTGGAGCTAGTCACTCTACCCAAGGGTAAGAAAGTTCTTCATAACAAGTGGGTTTACAGACTGAAGGAGGAGCATGATGGTTTGAAACGGTACAGGCTAGAATGGTTGTGAAAGGGTTTCAACAAAAGGCAAGTATCAATTTCACTGAAATATTTTCCCCGGTAGTGAAAATGTCTACGATTCGCGTGGTGTTGAGTATAGTGGCTACAGAGGACTTACATCTAGAGCAGCTAGATGTTAAGATAGCCTTTCTTCATGGGGACCTTGAAGAAGGGATATATATGCATCAGCCGACACTATAAGAATTTTCACTTTTACCTACGAAACATTTCGTACGTAAATGATATTATTTCGCAGGCAAAGAGTTTTACCAAAGAAATATTTCGTCAGTAAATTTGTTGGTAAAAAGTTGTGGCTAAAGACTTTTACTGATAAAAAAATGTCATCGTCGGCAATGGTAAGACTTTTACCAACGAAATTAAAAACTTTGTTGAGACTTTTACCTACAAAGTGTTAAGACTTTTACCTACGAATGTTTTCGTAGCTAAAAACTTTGTTAAAACTTTTACCTACAAACATTTTTCGTTCTTAAAAACTTTGTTAAAACTTTTACCTACGAAGTATTTCGTAGGTACAAACGGTGTTAGGACTTTTACCTACGAACATGTTCGTAGCTACAAACTTTATTAAAATGTTTACCTACGACATGTTTCGTAGGTACAAACTGTATTAAGACCTTTACCTACGAATGTTTCCGTAGCTATAAACTTTGTTAAAACTTTTATTCGTAGGTACAAATGGTGTTAAGACTTTTACCTACGAACGTTTTCGTAGCTACAAACTTTGTTAAAGCTTTTACCTACGACATGTTTCGTAGGTACAAACTATGTTAAAACTTTTACCTATGAACATTTTCATAGATAATAACTGTGTTAATACTTTTACCTACAAAATTTTGCTTAGGTACAAATGGTGTTAAGACTTTTACCTACGAAAGGTTTCGTAGGTACAAACTATGCTAAGACTTTTTACCTACGAAATTTGACGTAGGTAAAACTGTTGATGAAAGTTTTACCTACGAAATGATTCGTAGGTAATAAAATGTGAATGAACCTTTTACATGCGAAAAAATTCATAGGTAAAAATGTCGATGAAACTTTTACCTACAAAAATTTTCATAGGTAAAAGTCTTTTTTTTCTTTTTTGCAAAAATTACTGTTACACACCTGTTACAATATATTTCATTATATTCATATTCCCATTTTTCCAAACAAACACAAACTACATCCATCCAAACAAAAATCACATCCATACATACACAAATAGTCTTATCCACATTACATTCATCCACGCACAAATACATATAAGTTTAACATTCGTATATAAAATAAATCATAAATAAAATACGACAAATCACAAAGATGAAGGCGGAGGTGATGGGGCATCGATGGGTAAGCGTGCAGCGAGAACCTGTAATATCTCCTGCATCCGTCGCTCATGCTCCACCTGCATATCCTCCATCCTCCTCTCTTGCTCCTCCCTCTGCCTCTCCTGCTCCTCCTTCTGCCTCTCATGCTCCTCCCTCTGCCTCGCCAGTTGGTCTTTGATCTCGTTGACAGCGCCCTGTAGATGTTGAACCTCTTTCTCTGCGATATCAGCTCGGCATATGGCGCTCTTGCCAGCGACGGATCGGCTAGATGCAACTCTAGCAGGTGCCATGAGCTTGACACCATGGCTAAGCCCACGCACATATCCAGAACGGGTGCCAAGCACCTCACTCAGGATATTTGACTCACTCCGCTGAGTATCATCGGGAGTGGGCTGACTGCGTATGGCGTCCATCGCCGCCTGCAATGAAAACATGAATTTTCATAACAAATAACATTATTATAATTCAATGAATTAAATTTTACAATGTAACAATTTTTACCCAATTCTCGTTGGCTGTAGGATGTACCCAAGATCCCGTCGCCTGCCAACAATGAGTCTCTCTGTAGAAGTCTACTGGTCCGGGCTCCTATCCAGTGATGGAATCTCACTGCACAGTCAAAATGACAATAGAGCTAATATAAATGCATAGAAAAATATATCAACTTAATAATAACCAGTAACTTCTTACCATGTCACGACGAAGTTGTACAAATGACTTTGAACCAGCTATGTGGTTCACTTCCAACCTTTCCCTGTTTGTAAAATTTATTTTGCTCCTCTTCTGAACACATTATTCATAATACATTATTATTAATTGTGAACTTAATTGTTACCTTAAGATATCGTAAATATGTAAATATTACCTGAAAAGACTCAGACGAAAATCTCTCACAAAGTATCCGCCAATCGTCAATGGTCACGTGCAGCGGTGCGGTCAGTACTGCCTCCTCGAGGCTCCTGCATTGCTTGTACCGCTAGTGTAAATCACTGCGGTACTCCTTAAACCACTCCTTGATCATGTCGTCGACGGCAAGGGAAATGTACAGAACACTCAAATCTAAGACAAATTTATCCTGTAATTTTGTAAATAATGGATTAAGGTAATAAACTTATTAAGGAAATAACTTAACCATAAATGAAATTTTACAAAACAAAATTTAATTTACTAAATTTTACCGTAAGGCGCTGACGGATGTGCTGCCACACATCATTTGTTACGTCTACCCAACGGGGGGTGGTGGTAGGGATCAGAGATCGACATAAGACACCGACCTCCGATGTAAACAACCTGACATTGTTCCCAACAAGTCTAAGGCAGTCCTGTGGGAACTCTACTGTCACCCTACCCTCACGCGTAAGTCTCTGTAAAACTAACCCATGCATGGGTCCACGTCCTCATCGGCTGGTCGACGATGCTGCCACAAAAGAAATATGAAGTCTATTGTATCAACAGAAGTCTTTAAAAGAAATATATATCTAGACTTACATGCAGTGCTCGGTGTATGAACAATTGAGGGATCAGACGCCTGTGATGCAACATGTGACGACGATGCTGTCTCCGCCACATCACGGGTGGAAGGTGTGGATAAAAAACATGCATCATGGTGGGGCCCAAAAATGAGAGATATAAGTATCAGGTGGACCACACCACATAAAAACAATAGTGATTGGATATCCATCATTAAAATCCTCATAAGGTCCACTGTACCGTTTATTGACATCCAATATGTTTATTATGTCATACAGGCCTAGATGAAGGAGGAAAACAAAAATCATCTCAATCCATAACTTTTATGGCCCCCGAAATGCTTGTAATAGTTGATGCTCATTCAACACTGTTTCCTGTAATGTGGTCCATTTCAGATTGGGATATACCTCATTTTTGGTCTCATGTCGTAAGATGATCTTTAAATATAGATGGACGGCATGGATTAAACACATACATCATGGTGGGGCCCACATAGCACCAACCACTAGCCATTGGCTAATGTCAGGAGAAGTAGCCAATATGTTCCCCTTATTTGTAGTGCGGTCCATTTAATCTTTGGATATGATTTATTTTTTAGATAATTCTCTAAAATGATCTCAAAAAATGGATGAACGGTGTGGGTTGATCCCAAATTTTCGGTAAATCCAAAAATCAAGTAGACCATGCCACACGAAACAATGTGAAATAATGATTTCCACCCTTAATACCTTCCTTGGGCCCACAATAATGTTTATTTGTCATCCAACCTGTTCATAATATCAAAAAGATATGAATGAAGAGAAAACACAAACATTGGCTTGATCTAAAACTTCTATGGCCTCCAAGAATTTTTCAATGGTAGAGGTTCAACACACTATTTCTTGTGGTGTGGTCCACTTGAGCTTTGGATATGATTCCTTTTTGTTCTTTAGATCCCAAATCATCTGTTAACATGGATGAATAGAGTGGATAAAATAAATAATTCATGGTAGACCCCACAAAGTTAACTCAGGGTAATTAGTAAATCACCTAAATAGAGTGGAGAGGAGTTTCCTTTCATAATCATATATTGGGTTAACCTAAATGTGATTCAGATATCCAACCCACTCATTATGTGTGTCCCACTTGGATGAGGGGTCAAACCAAGTTTCAGCCGCATCCAAAACTCACGTGGGCCCCACCAAGTTCTTTTATATTTTTTAGGATGTCTTCACATGGTTTTAGATGGCATAGCCCACCTGAGTTTCGTATACGGATGATTTTTTACATATCTCATAACTTAAAGGGGACACATTAAATTCATGGTGTTGATGTTCGACACACATTATGATGGGGCCCACAAAACTTACATCAACACTTAGGTTCTCATGAGGTCAATAAAGTTGGTCAATATTTTGACCAAAATATTTGCCCCATTTTACCTGTCTGGTCTATTCACTCTATTTTTCTGATCAATACTCAATTTCACTAGTTATTCGTCCCGATCAGGTTACATATGAAAAAGATATTGGGCATACAAGATTGATCAACAATTTTAATGAAATTTGATTTAAACATTTGAAGTTATTTACTCTTCAATCTGGACTGATTAGATTGTCCAAAAATGGTTGAAGGTACAATTAGTGGATGTGCCCAATAATTTAGTAATTTTTTTTTCACACATAAATTTTAATTTCCATTTAAAAATAACATTCTTTTATAAAATGTATATTTTTGAAAACATTTTAACAAAATAACATTTTTATTATAAATTATTTCAAAAAAAAATTTAAATACAAATTCTGAATTTTTATTTTCAAAATTTCAAAATATTTTCTCAATAATTTCAAAATGCCAATTTTCTTTTCTTCAAAAGCATCATTTTATTTTCAAAATTTTTCTCAAACATTGTTAAAATTTTAAACTTCTCAATATTCTTTTTCATATGATATTTCAAATCATTTAAATATTACTTTTTACTTATAAAAAACAAAAAAAATTCCACTCATATGATATAAAAACTATATATATGAGTAATGCTCACACACAACTAGTTGGACAAATCAAATTGGTCCAACTAGCTGTGTATTTAATAGCAAAAATTATTTTCTATCCCAAGTAATATACCACATGTGAGATCCGTAATATCAAGTTTTACATAAGTATGATAGAAATTATATGTCGAAGATCCAGCCTGTCCATTAAATAAGGCCTATTAATTATATTTTATTTATTAAAATTTAATAAACGATCATCATCAATGAAGCCACAAATACAAGTTAAATATGTACGGCTAAAATGAATTTCTAATAGCTCCATTTTTTTTGTAAATAGATATCATACCATTAATCATTAAAAATAATAATTTATGTCCTTCACACGTTTAAAAGAACTCCTACCTAATTAATGGACTAGATTTCTTATACATTTACTACATGCATAAATATATTACATGTGTGCAACTTCCTAATTCATCCCATTTTCTCTCAAAATCCATTGCCTATTTTGGATATCAACTAATGTTAATAAATGCTCTCATGTGGAGAGAAGCTGCTCGAGGTTACTTTGCAAAAGGAGTACCCAGCTTGGGTGGGCCTCATTGTGGTGTTAAAGTGAAATCCACCCCAACCATCAGGTGAGTCACCCTCTGTTTGAACCAGGGCAAAAAAACCTGCCCATTTTATATCAGTTAGGCCACATTTATTGGAAAATTTTTATCGAAAAATCTGACCCTCTACACTATTCCCTAAATGTGACCCACTTGAATCACATTTGAGTTAAGTTTTTAGCCTTTAAGCCAATCTTTTGGTTTCGCATCTAATGAGTGGAATGGATTTTACATAAACATTATAGTGGGCCTAGTAAAAATGGAGGGTGGACATCTCTCCCAACTATTTTCCTTTGTGTGCCTCAAATTAATAACGTATCATCTTAATGTTTTGGCTACTATCCTATCATGGGTTTACACGTCTAATGGTCGGATTTGATTACACATAATGGTTAGATTTGATCTCACATACACATCAACGTATGGCTGTGTAAAATATCACTGCTAGCATCCCTCCCGCACCGGTTCCCAGAAAATAGTCAAGTTCTAAGGAAAGATCAATATCTTGTGTAGAAAACCACACAGCATGGGCATCTATAGATAGCAAAGATATGTCTGCCTCACCATGGTGTATTTGTTTTATCCACACCGTCCATCCATTTTCTGATATTACTTAAAGGCATGGCCCGAAAACCGAGGCTGATCCAAAGCTCAAGTGAACCCCACCAAAAGAAACAATGGGAACAATGATGCTCGGTGTTGACATCTTCCTAGGGCCCACCATGATGTTTATTTTCCATCCAGCCCATTCATAAAGTCATATAGACCAGGATGAAGAAGGGAAAATACAAATATCAACTTGATCCAAAACTTTTGTGAAACCCAAGAAGTTTTTGAAGGTAGGCCTTCAATCTCCACTTTTTCTTGTGGTGTGGTCCAATTAAACGTTGGATCTGCCTCATTTTTGGGATGATACCCTAAAATGATTTAAAAATATGTATGGACAGCATGGATAAAACATATAAATCATGTTGGGACTGATTTTAAGTCCCTTAATCTAACATTGGGTGATCCACTTGACGGTGGAAGTGGATTTCAAATTAATACCATAGCAGGCCCATCTAAATGACCAACCATTATGACTTGAAATCACTCATCTCTGGTGGTATTCATCTATGTAATCGAGTGGTGCCGCAGTGCGGACAACCACCCTCCTATTTTTTCCAAGCCCACCATGATGTATAAGTAAGATTCACTCCAATAATTCTATGCATAATCCCATTATGGGTCTGGAGCCCAAAAAAAAAAAAAATCATGCTAACCTTTGATTGAATTCAACCACCATAATGGAAACATTGGGAGAGACGTCCACCCTTGATTTATACTATGCTCAACATAACAAGCATGTGAAATCCACTCCAACCATTAAGATGACACACTAAAAATCAATGCCTAATGTCTAAAAATTAGGGGCATACGTGATTCAGGTGGGCCAAACCAATGAAAATAGTTTGGAGAGTGAGTTTTCCTTGTACATTGTTTTCAATCATGTGGTCCATTTGAACCATAGATGATGCTGGTTTTTTAACCCATGGTTCTAACACCAGGTGACTCACCTGATGGTTGGGGTGGATTTCACTTTAACACTAAAGTGGGGCCACCACCGGTGGCTACTTTTCCTCTTAGAAATAACTTTTCTTGGTATTAAATAGCATTGATTGGTCCTTGAATTCATCAACTAGTTGGACGAAAATGCAATGTCCAACTAGTGTGTGTAAGCATTTCTATATATATATATATATATATATATATATATATAAAATAAAAACAAAGGATTATTACCGACGGCTTCTGTTTGTCGGTAAAAACATTAGCGACGGTTATCTGCTGTTGGGAAAAATTTTAATATTTATTTTTACCTACGAAATTAATTGTCAGTAAAAACACTTTTTGATAAAGTGTGTTTTCAGTCGCGGTGGGAATCTTTGGTAGGTGGGGGGAACCTTTTCCTGACGGTTTTAGTTCGTCGGCAAAACTGTCATACATTCGGCCAAGGCGGAAATCTTTGGTCCTTGGCTAGAACCTTTTCCTGACGGTTATAGTTCGTTGGCAAAACTAACATGCTTTGGTAGGAACCTTTTTCCGACGGTTTTAGTTCGTCAGCAAAACGGTCATGCTTTCGGCGACCAATTTATGGGATTTATGCCGACGGTTGATGTCCGTCGGGAGAAATAATTTTACCGATGCCTATGTTCGTTGGTATTTACATCCTACCAGATTTTTCCGACACTTCAAGTCCGTCGGGAAAACACTGTTACCGACGAGTAGTGATTTTCGTCGGTCATAAAATTGTATCGGATTTTTGCCGACGGTTGATGTCCGTCGGTAAAAACACATTTGCCAATGGAACAATTTCATCGGTACTAACATTGTACCGGATTTGTGCCGACGTGTCATGTCCGTCGGAAAAAACACTTTTGCCGACGAAGATATATTTAGTCGGTAATTAGATCATACCAGATTTTTGCCGACGATTTATGTCCATTGGGAATAACACTTATACCTACGAAAGTGGAATTTCGTTGGTAAAAGAAAAATTTTCATTTTTTTTTTTTTACAAAAAATAAAAATAACCATTACCAATGAAAATTTACGTTGGTAAAAGTTTACTTTTACCTACGAAATTACAATTTTCATCGGTAAAAGTAGACTTTTCCCTACGAAATTAGGATTTCGTAGGTAAAACTTTTACCAACGAAAATCATTTTTGTTGGTAAGTCCTTTTTACCTATGAAAAAAAAAATCGTAGGTAAAAGTTTCGTCGGTAAAAATCCTAGTTCTTGTAGTGCGATAGGATACGTGGTACCAGGAAAGGAGAACAAAGTGTGCAGACTGAAGAAGAGTTCAACAGTTTCATGTCGGGAAACAGTTTTAGGAGATATCATGCAGACCACTGTTGCTATTTGAAGTTTGATACATCGTACATCATCCTTCTTCTATATGTTAATGATATACTTGTGGCCGGTTCAAGCATGAAGGACATCTTAGATCTCAATAGACAACTGTTTAGAGAATTTTCCATGAAGGATTTAGAGCTGTAAAATAAATCCTAGGCATGAGGATAAAGTATGACAGGGAAAATAAGAAATTAGTATTGTCACATGCAGAGTACATAGCCAGGGTACTTGATCGATTCAATATGGGCGGTGTTACTCCAGTTAGCACACCATTAGCCAACCACTTCAAGCTATCTAAGGAGCAAGGTGTAAAGAAGCAGGAGGAACGAGACTACATGGCTAAAGTCTCATAGGCATCAGCTATTGGGAGTCTCATGTATACTATGGTAAGTTTGAGGCCAAGCATTGCTCAAGCAGTGGAGTTGTTAGCAAGTTCATGAACAATCCCAAGAAGGAACATTGGGAAGCTATGAAGTAGATCCTCAGATACCTGGTAGGTAATAAGGATGTGGGGCTGTGTTATGGAGAATTGAAAATCAAGCTACAAGGCTACATGAATTCAGATTTGGCACGAGATATCGACAGCAAAAGAAGCACTACAGGTTATGTTTTTTCTTTGGGTAGCGTTGCAGTCAGTTGGGTTTCACAATTACAGACGATAGTATCATCAGTACGATGGAAGAAAAATATGTTGCGGCTACAGAAGCGTGCAAGAAGATAGTGTGGATGCAAGTTTCATGGACGAGTTAGGTAAGAAGCAAGAAGATTGCAAGCTATACAGTGACAGTTAGAGTGCAATACATTTGGCTAAGATTTCAGCCTTTCATTTAAGGACTAAGCATATTGACATCATATATCACTTCATACATTCATTACTGGAAGATGGATCGATTACTCTAGAGAAGATTCATACAAGTGAGAATCCTGCAGATATGCTGAACAAGGTGGTCACACGGGAGAAGCTGAAGTTTTGTTCGGCTTTAATTGGTCTTTAGGCTTGAAGACAGGGAGATGGTGCACTTCGGATGAAGAAGACAAAGGTTTATGGTAATGTGTCTCAAAGTGAGAGATTGTTGAGATGTGGAGCCACATCTGGGGGCCACTTGACCAGTTGAGTGCCCTGCTCAACCGGTCGAGTTGCCCACTCAAACAGTCGAGGACTGGCTCGACTCAAAGTCTAGTGAGCATTAGGTTTTGGGTTCTGAGGTGCTCGATCGGTCGTAGCCCATGCTCGACCAGTCAAGGTTACACAGATTCATTTTCAGATTTGATGCGGACTACGAATTTTTGAGTCGGTTTTCACAGAGGTGCAAAAGGGAAGTTGCCTAAACTATAAATAGGTGTCCCTAAGGCTTTTCTAGGGTATAGGAAATAATTCTATAGTGTGGGCAAAGGGTTTTCTTTGTACTTCCGAGAGAGAGGTTAGTATATTGCCTTGTAATCTTTATTTTTTCTTTATAGTGGAAGTTAGGTTTTTTACCCATGTTGGGATTTTTCCATGTATATCTTGTCTTTCGGTTTGTTTGGAATGCTTTGATTCTTTTTCTAGTTTATATTTCTTTCTGTTTATCGTTTGTGTGTGAGACCGGAGATTGGATCTCCGTTCACTGTGTTGTTGGCATACTGCACAACACTTTTTACTGCTCGCCACCATATATCCGCTTCTCCTTATAGTACAAACTTTACCATCTAGACCTTCTAGTCCTCTTAACAATCCATAGCTTTAAGAATCTTCTCTACTTGAGTCAACTAGTCTTTTACCATTGTTGGATTTGAAGCTCCCTTGAATACCAATGCTCGTAGTTTCATGAATTTCTCTAGTAGGTCCACTCCACCAAGTTGTTTGTGTTTTAAAATTGGATTCCTCTATCCTTGAGAAGCCTGACCTATGTTAGCTATAATGTTCATTTGAGCTGCAATCTAATCTTGTTCTTGTTTCATCATAGTGCATTCAGGTCTGTCATCGGTTCCTAATGAATGGAAACGTTGGTCGATAGAGCTACATCTCGGATATTACCTGTCTTCCTTGGGGATATTGTGTCTTATAAAAGAACTAAGTTTAGTTTTTTTTTTTTTTTTTTTTTTTTTAAGATCTTTACTGTCCATCTTTGCCTAACAGAGGGTTAAAGACGCACAAGCATTCAAAGTTTGTGTATTTAATTTCATGCACAGTTCAAAGTGTTGGTAGCGCCTAATTTCTCTCTAAGTCATTTGTCAATTAGCACAAACAGGGGAATTTTAGATGTAGAGTTTATAATTTCAAGGATCTACCATTAAGGCAAGTGTGCATGTGCCATAACCTACATGTCACTCTAAGTTTAATGAAAGCCTCGCTTTGATACCATTCTGTCATGCCCTAGACTTTGGATATAGAGTGTGAACCCTCAAACCCGAGTAACAGTCCATGACTCATACACTAACTGCACATAAATTCACCCATCATACACTTATTAAGACGCACAATTACATGTATTTTAAATTATCATTACATTAACATCCACACATCCAACCATTTTCACTCCTTTTATAAACACTCCATTCATAACATTCACATTCATTAAGTAAACCACCCCAAATCAATCTAAGTCCGCTCATCTGGGACTTTATTTAACTGAAATAATCAATCATCGTCTAATAATTTTATTACTATAAACATTTTTAAATTTAATCAAACTAGCAGTAGTTGAATAAATGGAAATTAAAACTCAAAAAATAAATCTATAAATCAATTCATCCATCTAATGCAGCAAGCTCGTTTTCCATTAAGTACGGTCATTAGTCTTGAGTTTCATCCACAAACCTAGCCTCATTTTTTGGTGCTTAATTATATCATCATGCATTGTTCGTCTCTGTATAGTTGTTAATCCACAATGTTAGCTGGCCAGGCTAGTATGTGAATCTAGCATGGTTCATATGAAACACAATATACGATAGCACAATCAAACTGAAATAGTGTGTATGCGGTATGAGCATAGATGTAGAAATGTCATTATATGCATGTCAGGTGGGATGATCATCTGCTTGCATAGGTTGGATATCTATTAACCCAAAATTATACCCTCCAAACATCCACCATAAGTAGGCATAAGTAACTTGTGCCTCACAGACATCCACTTAGGTAGGAATGGGTAATCATACATTTACTTCGTGAGTAGGCTTCCACTGTCGTGGGCATCTGACATGAATATACCAGGTGTAACCATCCAGGGAGATCCCTTAGGAACCTAAGGCATAATGTGTGCATGAAATCATGATGGATGCATGTAATGCATGCTCAATGTCTATGCATTAGCATGTGTAGTCAATATAAACACCTCTCTCTGAGAGAAATAACAAATTTTCATATTATCGATGATTAATGGCATGTTTGCATAATCAACATCAGGAATCTCTCAAAATATGAATCGTAAAGTAAGAATAACACAAGAAATATAACATAATAAACATATCAATCGGAATAATTTCAACCATCATATCATTTATTTTAATCATCTAGTCATAAGACACATTGGGATTCACTAACCTATTACAAGGGTCGAATACTTTAATCAATCTAACGCTTTGTAAAATTATGCTTCAAATCCCTATTAGGATGATTTAACATATCATAATTCAAATATATTATTCTATAAAGTGGGGTCCACCTTTAATTCAAGCAAGATAACCCAACATAAATTCTTATATTTAAATTTTAAAGGACACAGGGACTGTCGATCAATGCAATCAATTGATCGAGTCCGCTTGAGGATCCTCGATCGACCTTTCAATTGATCGACCATAAATTGATAAATTTTGAATTTACTTTCAAAAGTCTTTAGATAGTTTTGACCACCTTTGATCAATTGAACCCTTCTCGTTGATTGATCGATCGAGCATTGTTTTGGCCACCTTTGATCAATATAATTTATGGTGGAACGAGTTTGATCGATCGAGATTGCTCGAGGGTCCCCTCGATCAATCGAACATCGACTTTAATTAATCAAACCATGTTTTTTCGAATTTAAAAATTTTGTCGCTTGACAAAAATTAACCTTCTTTGATCGATCGACCGAAATTGGATTGGATAGGTTAAGTTACATGATCTAGATTTTTTAAAATTTTTTGGTTTTCCTTCTTCTTCTTTAGTTTTGATGGATTCCATTGATTATGGAAATTAGTCTAAACCATGCAATGATTTTTCTCATAGTTGAATTTGAGGAAATCAAAGGATTGCTTAGATCTAAGTATCTGTCATCTACAACTGATAGTTGAAAACTATTTTCGACAAAAGCTATTACTAACTATACATCTTCGCAGATCATTGTGAGGAATCCATTCGTTAATTCAATATAGGGTTTGAGGCTTTAACGTGATTTGCCTTAAGATTTGTATTTTTGAATTTTTCCTAGACCGTGGTGACTGAATTCTCAAAGCCGATCTCTCAAAATATTGAATCTCATTTAAAAAATTAGATTCTTATTATAAAAAATTCTCCTTAAATTAAAACAACAGGCATAGTGTTAATTCACCACATTCATTGGTTAGATATAGGGTTTCTGGAAAAACGAAAGCAGAAAATTAAAGAAGAACGTGATGAAACTTACCGGCAGATGCTCATTCACAGGGCTTCTCTCACTCCTATAGCTGCACTTAAAAAAATAGGTGGAATTACCCCACCTATATTTTATTGCCAAAAGAAGAATTACAACTTTGAATTTTGGGTGGGCTCCACAAAGAACAACAAGCCTCACCTATCATATAACAAAAACACAACTCAAAAAGGGTTTTTTTTAAAAAAAATAAATAAATAAAATTTAAAAAGAAAAAAAAAAGATCGCCAAACTCAGACAAACTCCAGCAAGCCCCATTTCTAGCTCTGCAGAAGGACTGAAGAAGAAGAGGGAGATGTTAAATAAAAACTGGAGCTAGATGGATCCCACTAAACAAACCATTGACCTCTCTTATGGTTTTAGAATTTTCTATAGAAATTCCTGTGATTTTCCTCTTTCTACAGAGAAGGAGCCCTGGATCTAGAAGACTCCACTTGAGTTTTTTGAGTTTTGGCCAAACAATTATTATTATTATTATTATTATTATTATTATTATTATTATTATTATTATTATTATTATTATTATTATTATTATTTATAATATGAGGAATCAATCCAATGACCTATTCTTCTACCAAGAGCGCTCCTACTAACTAGACTATTCCACCTGAGTTTTGTGAGTTTTGGCCAAACAATTATTATTATTATTATTATTATTATTTTACAATATGAAGAATCAATCCAATGACCTATTCTTCTACTAAGAGTACTCCTACTAACAAGACTAAGTGCTTGGTTTTATTAGAGAAGGAAAAAGTAAATTCATTAAGTAGTTTAGCCATAATCTTAAGTGGGTCACAAAAATGATAGCTTAGGGAGAGTTGTGCTTAATAGATTCAAACAATGGACCAATATCAGGCTTTTTAACGTAATTGTTGAATTTGACAAGAGAGTGGAGAAGGATTGCTCCAAATCACCCCTTACTAGCATTCCATGAAAACTTTCGTATGAAATTGGGAAGTCAAGAGTGAGCTCTGAAGAATAATCCATACGGCAAGCTACTTTAGAAAAGCAAAGTCAAAAAACATTGTTTGTGCATATTGGGAGTAAAGGTGAGGAGTACAGGATATACCAAAGGTGAACTGCCTTCTTAAAATTGTAGGGGGGTGCCCTTTTTTTTGTTGAATGTAGACTGTTAGATTCTTCTTTTCTTTTCTTTTTTCAAAAAAAGGAAATTGTATATTCATCTTAGCTATAGCAGAAGCTATACACGAAACTTTCAGGCGGACCTAACAACAAAAAGTGGCGAGGTCCGCCTATCGTGAGAATCTAAAGAAAAGAAACAAAAGGATCCTAAGAAAATTAAAATTCCCTCAAAATTCCCAGCTCCACCCTATCCTGGAAAAGCAGCCCTTTGGTACTTTAGGGAAGCTATGCTGCAAAAAGGAAGAGCTTCCCAACTTGGCCATCACTTCCCCTTCTAGCCAGGTCATCTACCACAACATTACCTTCCCTAGGAATATGGGAGAAGGAAATCTCCAAGTCCACAAAGAACCTCTTAATCCTGATCCACCAGTAAGTCATGGCCCAAGAAGGAGATGTGTTCCTCTAGAGGATATTTATCACCACCTTTAAATCGCTCTCAACCTGTACCTTAGAATAACCCAAGTTCACGCAATGGGATAGGCCCTCCCAGATTGCCATGATTTCTACTCGAGAATTAGTTTCAAAGCTATAACCTAATGAGAATGTAAAAATAAACTTAACCTAATGAGAATGCAAAAAAAAACTTATCGTCACAATCCCTGCCGATCCCACCTCCCCTAGAGGGACCCGGGTTACTAAGGGATGACCCATCTACGTTGATCTTGATTCATCCCAGCCTAAGCTTAGCCCATTTGATCAGTTAGACTTTCTGCAAAGCTGGTGGCCCACTATCGATGCTTAACTCAGTTATCGCTACAGCTAAGAGGGGTGCTTGACCTTAGAGAGCACTAGCATAGATAACATTTGGTGGAAGTAATGTTTCAGATCATGCAGGGATTTTTTTTCTTTTTCTTTTTCTTTTTCTTTTTTTTTTTTGTTTTTTGTTTTTTTGTTGTTGTTGTTGTTTAGACTTGCCCTTCTTTGTTTTCATGACTTTTGTATTTAAAAACGAAAATGAAATAGCCTTTCATTAAATTGAAGATGAAGAAGAAGAAGAAGAAAAACAAAAAAAAAAAAGACTATACGAACTTGATTACAGCTTCGGGCTACCCCGAGTTCAAAAGCACAACCCTAGCTAATTCTTGTAAATTTAGTAAGTCATGTGGAGGGCATTCTCTTTAAGGTTGCATCATGGTTAAATGTAAAATCTCTTTCAATCAATACAATTATAGGTGGTGTGCTCCCACCCTTCTCCAATGTATATATGTATGTCATATATATACATACCTCAAACACAAGAGTGAGGTGCTAAATGATTTTCGCTTCTTTTGAACAAAGGTGGAGAAGATGTTTGATCGATCCTCACACACAAAATCTAACTAGGTGTGGCAATTTCTGTAGTTTGGGAGAAGTTTTGATGCATATGGATCGATTTATTTCTACCCCACAACTTTCTGTCACACATGATAAGGCCCTGGTAATCCATTCTTTTGACATCTTGTTTCATGTTGACAATAAATTCCCTACTAATTAGTTGTTCAGTAAGTAGTTTCTCACGACGTGCTATTAAAGCCAGACTGGCAGCTTTTCTTTTTCTTTTCTTTTCTTTTTTTTTAAAAGAGGAATATATATATATATATTGATAAATGGGAAAGACCCAAGGCTATACAATGCGAGATTCGGGAAGGCCAACATACAAAAAGGGGATTGGCTAACCTATCATGTACGGAATGTAAGAAAAACTACCCTCCACAAATGTAACCCAACGCCACCTTATCCAGGAAGATATGGCCTCTCGTGATGGCTGGAAGAGAACCAAAGTCGTTGATTACAATATTGGATTGGTCCCTACTTGCAAGCCTTGCCAAGCCATCCACCACCACATTAGCCTCCCTCAGAACCAGGGAGAACAACACGTTCAAATTTCTAGTCAAAACTTCAATCCTCCTTCTCCAGTACCACATAGACTAAGGGTCTGAACAAAGGCCCGACAATGCAGAAATGACCGAGTTGGAGTCGCCGGCTACCTCCAGGTTAGTAAAGCCCCTCTGTTCGGCCAGGGAAATACCACCAGCACTGCCCTCATTTTCGCCATGAAATTTGATCCGCTGCAGTAACCCGATGAAAATGCAAATATGAAGTTCCCCTTATCATCTCTTCCCATGCCTCCTCCACCTGACATCCCCAGATTACCCCTTGCAGAGCCATCCACATCCACCTTGATCCAACCTATTTGGGGCCTCTTCCACTTCACAATTACCGGGTGCTGATTGAGGGGAGGAGAGCTAATCCCAAGCAAGGAGAAGGTAAGTTGCGCTGGGAATTTGAAGTACTTGGGCCTCTGAAGAAACTTACCAACTAGAATGATCCAATGGCGCACCTTGGCTATGACGACAGAAGTTTTCATCTCCAGCTCGTCGAATCTAGCCCTGTTTCTAGCCATCCAAAGCTCTCAAAGGATGAAAACTGGAATGAGCCCCTTAAGCAACATAATCGATTTAGAGGAAGTGGAATACACCCACCAATGAAGAACTCTAGCAGAAACAGAGGACCTAGGGGAATTGCGAATGGCGAAAATTTACCCGAAATGATCCCAAACCTAAAATATCGTGGCACTAGAGGAAAATAGGTGGTCAGATGATTCAATATCTGGAGCAGTTTGGGCCGGGCAGCAGATGCATCTGGAACAGAGAGGGATCCCCTTCTTCTGAATGTTAACTTCAACCGGGATTACTTTATGCAGAATTTTCCATGTGAGGAGGGACAATTTGGGTGGGAGTTTGGCATGCCAAACCCAAAACACCCAACTCTTCTTAACTGATCAAGGCCTGATTAAGTTCCATGCTAGGCCCACTTGAAACTGTCCATTTTTCACACTCTGCCAGATTCTCATATCCGAATAAGAAGAAGTGCAGACTCCTCCTACCGAAATGAGATCAACAATGTGATGCGGAATGAATGACGCGACAACACCTGGCTCAATCTAGCCCCTTAGGCCAATAACGTCCTTCACTTGGAGGTTGCGTAGATCTACTGGAATTGGTGAATCACTAGTGTCGCACGACAGACTAAGACCTGACCAGTTATAATTTCAGAAATTGAGGTTACCCTGCCCCACAATCCAGTGTGAAAGATCATCCACCAACGAGAAAGCTCTACAAACTTGCTTCCAAAGAGTAGAGGCCGAAGGATCGTAGGAACGACCCTCCACTGCTTGCAAATCCATGGCATATTTAGCTCGATCAAAGGAGCTCCAATAGTTCTCTGACTCCCTGTCAATAGCAACCCATGCCAGCTTTATTTTAAATGCTACCATGACCGATTTCAAAGGCCTTTTGTTCAGCCTGCTTTCCTCTGCCAGAAGAGCCAAGTTTTTCTAAGATAGCTAATGGAGTTTCTTCTGGGCCACATCATACCCCCCAAAAAAAGTCCAAAAGTGATCGCTGAAGACTGTTGAGAACACTAGTAGGAATGTCGAGGGCCGTCAACATATGAACGAGCATACTGGCGAGCACATGGTTCACCAGAGTGAGCCTTCCAGCTTGGGAGAGAATTTGGCTCTTCCAACCTTCAATTTTCTTCTGAATCTTGTCAATCATATTGATAAAATAGACCTTCTTGGCTCTACCTTTGAATATAGGAACCCCTAGATAAGTGAAAGGGGCCTCAGCTTTCCGAAAACCCAGGATAGTCGCTGTCTATTTAGAACGCGCTACTAAGAGGGCCAAAGAGGGAATGAAGAAGCTCTTTTAGGTGTTGATTTTCTGCCCCAAGGCCCTCTCATACTTCTGCAGGAAAGCTGAGATAACGGAAAGGGATTTCTTACCTCTGTTGGTAAAAAGGATAGTGTCGTTGGCAAAGAGGAGATGAGAAACCATTGGGAAGTTCATGGAGTTCTTGAATGGAAGTGCTAAGCCTGAGTTCATTAAATGCCTAAAACCCCTTTTGAGCACTTCAGGGGCGAGAATAAATAGTCCTGGTGAGATAGGGTCTCCCTGGCGGAGACCTCTGGATGATTTGAAGAAACCCATTGATTCACCATTGATGATGATTGAGAACCACGAGTTGGACCAACAGCTTTCAACCAACTCGATCCACTCCCTGCCAAAATTGAATTTAGCTAGCACCTACTTGAGGAAAGACCAGCTAAGTCAGTCATAGGCCTTTTCGATATCTAATTTCATTAGAATGTTCCCACCTCTAGATCTTCTATGTCTCGAAAAAATTCCTGGGTAAGAGCACAACGTTCTGCTATAGATCTACCCTGCATAGAAGCACCCTGCTTGGGAGAGATAATAGCTAGAAGAATCTTTCCTAACCTTAAAGCAATAACTTTGGAAAAGATTTTGTAAAGGCAATTACTCAAACTGATCAGTCTAAAATCAGCAAAGGATCTGAGAGTGCTTATCTTGGGAATGAGACAGATGAGGGAAGATGTGAGACTCCTAGGAAGGCTGCCTCCTCTGAAGAAAAATCCCGTCGCTTGGAGGATGTCATGACTCACCATTGTTCACACCCTAAGTATAGGGTTGTGATGTAGTAATAATCTCAGTATGACCGAGGTCAAATCCACAGGGACTGAACCTTGTACATAATCTGAAAGTAACTTGAACTAGAACTAGGCGAAGATGAAATCTAAATCAGAGGCTTTTAAAAGAGTAATGGTGAAATATTAAACTAAAACTTAAAAAATTTGAAGGTGAAAAACTAGGGTGTCAAGGATCCACTTGTAGAGATCAGGGAGATCTTATGCTTGATTCAAGAACTCAACTGGACTTAGAGTTCCATCTTCATCCAGTTGGAAGATATAACTATGCAAATCAAATCTGAACTTCCTTTGATCTAGTTTTCAAGAGATAAGAAGGAAGTAGGTTAGAATGGATTCTATCACAAGACCATGCCCATGAGACAAAGTAAACAATAGAATTAAGCCAATCCACAACCAATCTGAGAGATATATGAATGTTAAAACAGATTCCATCATCTAACCATGTCCAAGGGGCAATGGTGAACAATAAGGCTTCCTATCTTCATGATCATAATAATGAAAAGGAATTACTCAAAGCCATCACAGATCTATTGTAATTTAAGTCACAACAAACCATTAAAAACTAAAGGTATTCCTTATAATCAAACTAGAATCAAATTCAATTAAACTTAAACATGAATTAAAAGGCATAAACAAAAAGTCTCCCATCACACTACAAGCTTCACCTCTTAGCCCTAGTTAAGAGGCTTAACCTATCATAGATATGGTGAGACTAAACTCTCTAAAAAAAACATCAAAGAAAAAAGGAGGGGAGGGGGAGGGGAAGAAAAACTCTTAGAACGCGACATGCTCCACGGCCCAGAGATGATTCACGTCCAAAAGATGAATTTTTCACCGCCCCTCTCTCTCTCTCTCCTTTTATAACATGATGCAAGGAGGTCGGTCGGCTAAGCTTATGCGCAAGGAGAAAAAGAAAGTCGGTTACGTGGGGTTGTGCGTAAGTTTTACGCAGTGAAAGAATAAAAAATGCAAACTCACATGCGTTTGATCAGGTTTTTGGTGAAAACTCCAACCATATTGTTCATTCCGACTTCATGGTGAAGGTTGGTGGCCCCTTTCTGAACTTCTGGATGGTCCAGCTCGGTCATCCGATCCTTCCTTTGATCGCATAATGGCCCATGTAGAGCCGGATGTACGGACGCTCAGACGTGCGTATAAACCAGCGTTGAGGTGTTCGGTGGGCCCCATGGTGATGTTTTCTGAGAAATCCACCCCGTACATTAGATTTCTAGTGAAAAACCATTTGGAAAGAGGTAGTTTTGGTTGAGTTTTCTATGGCCCACTGTATCAATTCTTCCCTCCGTTCATCTTGCGTTTGACGGCAATCTGCGTGTGTACACATGCATGGGAGCATAAGAAAAGCATGGATTGAGTCTTCCCCACACCCTGAAGTGAATGGACGGTCCTGATCATCAATCCGGGAAATGAGTGGGGCCCACTAGCCAAAACCAGACGGACGCTGTCCGTCCGGTGGTTCTAGGGAGAGAAGGGTTGGGTCAACCCAACTTTGACTAGGCTGCCCAACCGGTATAGTGCGTCTGTTCACATGCGGTGCACACGCATCACCCCATGTGGGGTCCACTGTGATGTTTAAAAGAAATCTGCTCTGTCCATCCCTTTTTCCTCCTCATTTAAGGGTTGATACCAAAATTGCACATCCAGGGATCAGGTGGGCCTCAAATCGTTGATATGTGGGATGATCTATCCGTTGGGCCACTTCTAGAGGGATCCAATGGCTGAAATTTGATGTATATGGTTAATTTATAGTCCTCAAGCTAGATATAAAGTTTCGAACAGAAAAGATGGTGGGAACCCTATGATCTTACATTCTAGATGATTTTCAGGCTCGTTTAACATGAGTGGCGTGATTTTCTTGGATCTCTGGCATGTAAATTATTTAATCTCGGTCCCTTGGGATCCATCCCTTGTCTTGGTGACTCTGGAGAATTAAATCCATTCTATTAGTACCCCTTTTCAGTCCAAGCTCCTAATTTCACCTTACAGCACAAACATGATTAAAATAAGGCGTTAAACGGTACCATGTTCATAACATCAGGTAATAACTAGAGTCTAATATGCAATATTTGACCCTCAACAATCATGTCCTAGCTCCCTTAGAAGAAAGCCCTGGAGAAACCGTCTGGCCCCGGGGCTCCATCCAGCGGAATGGCCATCATAACTTCCCTGACCTCCTCCAAAGAGGCCTCAAGAAGGATGTCCCTATTCTGCTATTGGGGCACCAAAGAAGGGATGGGTTGTATGAGGTCCCCGGCTAGATGGTTCGCTAGATGGTCCTGCTCCTCCTGCAAAAGATTCTGGAAAAAAATTGATGGCTGCCTGCTTGATGTCGTCACAGTCCGATAACACCACACCACCTCTTTAACAATCTCTTCAATCTTTGTCTGCCTGAGTTTAGCAGAAGCACTGGTATGGAAGAATTTAGTGTTTTTGTCCCCTTCCTAAAGCCAGTGAGCTTTGAACTTCTGCTTCCAGAAAATCTCTTTGTAAAGATCCAGGTGCGACATTCTATCTTTAACCGCTTGAAAGGTTATATGGCATGTGCAGTTAGCCAAACCTTAAGTTACATCCTCAGCCGTGCCCAGTTCCGATTCAACAATCTTCAGATTCCTGAATAGGTCTCCAAAGACCTCTTTTTTCCAGCTTATGAGAGCCCTTTTGGTTCTAATTAGCTTGTCGATAAGAGCTTGAATCGGGTTACCAAGGGAGAAGCTGGCACAGGATCTTTTCACCAGCTCGGTGTAGCTGTGGTGGGCAGTCCACATGCACTGGAACTTAAATGGTTTTGGAGCTAATGGATGAGAGGGAGGGAAGAAAATGAGCAGCGGTGCATGATCCGAGTTATGCCTAGGAAGGTGACTCACTCGAAAATCATGAAACGCTTAAAGCCATAGATCATTACAACATATTCTGTTGAGTCTGGCCCAAACTCCAGGTTGACCCCTTTGGCTACTACACTAGGTGAATCTGTTACCCGAAAATTGAGTATCATGGAGCCCAACTCTATCCAAACCATCTGTAAATTCAGCTACGCTATTGGAATCGAACGTGGACACCCCAAGCCTTTCAAAGGGAGATAAAATAGCATTAAAGTCACCACAAACCGCCCACAGAGAGTACATTCCTTACCCCAGGCTCGCTAATTCCTCCCACAGATCTCTTTTCAAAACTGCTGAACATTTAGCGTAGACGAAGGATAGACTGGCCCTGTTGGAGCTACCATGAAAGCTAACCGAGAGCGAGATCATCTAATTATAATAGGCCACAACATCAGTCGAGATGGAAGGCTCGAAGAACACCCAGTTCTTGCCTCCTTGAGCCACATTGGAGATGGACGAGTGGAAGCCTAGCTTTAGCCCAATTCTGACTCATTTTTCGTCTCGAAGCATTGGTTTAAGAATAACAATAATGGCTAGATGGAATTGTCTGGAGAGACTTTTTAGCATACGAATGGTGGGAGCGTTGCCTACCCCACAGGCATTCCAAATGAGATTACTATCTATGGGTATAGTTGATTAATTTCTCGCCTCGCCTCTTTAATCTTCTAAGCCTACCGAACCAATCTACATTGCTAAATTCAACATAGGTCATAGCATCTTTCTTCCGTCTGAGAGGCTTGGACTTGATCCCGGCTGATTGAAGACCCATCTGAAGGGAATCTGGATCCTGCACAGGTTCTGCATGAGAATGGGAAGTGGGAATGACTGCTGGTAGGTTGCTAAGGGATGCTACAGATTGCGGGTGCATAGGGATAAGAACTAGATGAGATGAGATGAATGGTTCCTTTTCTGAGTGGGAATGCTGCAAAGTGGCCTCTTGCTCTGAACTCCTGCTAGAGTGTTGGGCTGGAGAT
The DNA here is from genome assembly GCF_029962835.1 of Magnolia sinica. NCBI lineage: Eukaryota > Viridiplantae > Streptophyta > Magnoliopsida > Magnoliales > Magnoliaceae > Magnolia > Magnolia sinica. The sequence goes on from NC_080588.1 coordinate 55,682,658, forward strand.
AATGGACTGCAAACTCTGGGTATTCCAATAGATGGGAATAGGGAGTCCAGGATGAAGTAAGGCAAAAGATCAATCTCAAGATCGCCACCTGTGAAAGGGTCTCCCCTTATGGTATGAGGAGGGGAGTAGGAATTCCAGGTGGGAGACTAGGAGTCTTCCTCATCAACCTCGAAGATGTCCCATAGCTTAAGGGGAGTATGCCCTTTAGACAGCGCCTGCTTCCAAGATCTCAAATTGGAGAGAATCTGAAGCTAAGGGTGTGGAGAGCAGGACAGGGGGCTAGATGGCGGGCTGCAGGGCAGAGCAAGGGCCTGAGAAGCGTGATCTTGAGACTCTGTAACTGGGGCTAAAATAACTCACTGAGAGGCAGACATGGGGGAGTGAACAAGTAGAACATCAATCTCTAGAGCAGGGATCTGCTCCTCGACCACAACCGGCAAGACGGATGGGGAATTCTAGATTAGGTCTACCTCTTCCCAAACGCAGTCAGAATCAGCAAGAGGAAGGGGAGAAGGCACGGGTTGGATGCACGGATCAGGATGCACTATAGGGGGAGGGACTTGCTTTGGTTCAGGGGCCTGGGGCCTGACTATGGTCAAAGGAAGGCCCGGTACACACTGAGGAAGACCAACTGCACACTGAGGAGGCACGGGGTTGACTTTAGGTAAGCGTACCTTAAGGGGAGAAGAGCCGAGAGCATTCTAGTCCCTATGAGGGGGCAAATTAGGATGGTAGAATGCCTGTTCCACCCACTACCTAGTGGAGACCGACACTTGAAGAATAGGGTGCTTAAGCTTCTCATCATCCGGGAATATGGGATCTTATAGTTCCGGGATAGGCCACACTAGAAACACCTTCCCCACCACTTTAAGCTGACTTATGTGATAAGGGTCTACACCCGGAGGTACCGCAACCTTAATTCTCATAGCAATCTGAACCAGCCTGAGAAGCGAGCAACTATCAGTTTTAATGACCTTGCCGAAAGTGCTCCCCAGGGCCTAGAAAACTGATTCCACCCAGGAGTGCGCTAGAATCCCATAAAGCCTAATCCAAATCCCATCTTGGCCACTCCAAAGCTTGGTGACCATGATTCCACCTTGGACAGACCCATCTTGGCATGCAGCCAAGAGTCTGAGAAGAAAGAGAGCAGTGCTGTCCTTGATTTGAAAACAAGGAGGAAATGATCTTTATTAAGGCGGGAGACCTCAATCGTTAATGAAACATACATAGAACTGGAAAGCCCTTGAGTCAAATGGATGAGAGGGATGTGTGGGGACTCAGATTGAGCAACCACACCAAGCTTGAGTTGTTGAATCTTCTCCTCAACTTCTACTCCCCCAACTCTAACTAAATGTATCTGAGGTAAAGACATTACCTCCTGCTAAGGTAGATCGACTCAGAAAAAGGATGATGGAGGGCGTAGTCCCTCGCTCGCGCCCTCAGAGACATTTCATTGAATAGGTGGTCAGCCTTCATTTCGTCAAATAGCTGGTCTGTGTTGAGGCATAAAAAGAGAGAGAAAGATAGCAGAAGATCATTACGCGCAGATAGCCATTATGCGCAGATATTCATTGTGCCCAGGTGATGTTGTGCGATAAGAGGAGTCAATCCACACAATGGAGTTCGTGCAAAGGAATCTGTATAGCGAAGCTCGCACAAAGGAATTCGCACAGTGAATCCCGCATAAAGGAATTTGCACAGTGACTACGTGGCATGTTCGCACGTGTGAGAAGGCTATAAATACCCCCTGACCCCTCAGTAGGAGGTCATTAGCAACCAATCAAGGAGAAGAAGAAGATTCTGAGAAGAGAGAAAGGTAGAGTCCGCGTTCATTGTGAGGGATAGGCGTTGTGCGATGCACAACACTATTGGCGCATAACAAATACGAGCGCACAACACTACCAAGCGCACAACACTAGCAAACGTGCAACAGGTTGAGCGCACAACAGGGTGGGTGCACAACATTGCCATCGAGCGCACAACAGCACAAGTGCACGACGATATTTAGCACGCAGCAGTGTTCAATGCGCAACAGTCTTTAATATATGGCGTTTCTAACACATATTGTCTTAGTGCATGATGCTTTATTTGTTTTCTATTACAAGTCATGAACATTTTGTTTTGGAATCAAAGGAAAGAACACGGGATGTAAAGAACTTGGAATGAAATAATAATGTGATTATCTGTCTTCTTTATCTTCTTTTGTTTATCGTTAAGTGAATGAAATCCCCAAATGAAATGCATTTGTTTCTTGTTCAAAACAGTCTGCCTACAGATATCTCTTGGTGAGGAAGGTAGGATGAGGCCTTAGGACAAACAGCTGATGTGCATGAAAGAGGCCTATTGATGACAACCTCTGAGAAAAGCATTTTGTTGCGAGGCTGGGCCCGAGCTTGAGTTCTCGATGGGGTGGTGGGTGGGGATGGGGGTTGATGGAGAGAAGCCGTGAGGGCGAGGGACTTGGGAGGGGGACGAGGAGACATTAGACGGGATTGATAAAGGGGTCGGGTGTGAGGAGGGGGTAAAGGGGGGTTCTGGAGTTCCCTTGAAGGGCCGGAGGGGCCAACGGATCTAGGTTTTGCTCTGTCCACCATGAGGATCCTTCCATCCACCATCTTTCTGTTCAATGCTTGCAATGCTGCAACCGCATCTTTCTCCTCTCTGAATCTGATGAATGCGAAACCTCGGGGATGCCCTAGGGTATCATTCCAAGGTTTGTAAATGTCGACTATCCTACTGAAGTGCCCGAAGATTCTTTGGAGATTTTCTATGGAGGCGTTCAAAGAAATATTCACCGTGAAGATGGAGAATGTGCCCCTATGCTTGCGGCACACTTCCTCCCACTCCGAGCTTTCCATTTTCCTCCAACATTCCGAGACTGGGCTTACTTGATATTAGCCTCAGTTATGCCAATGGAGGCTTGTTTTGTACTTAGAGATCTATTGCTTGGTACTACTTGTGCTTTTAACTGATCTGTGTTGTGCACTGAAGAACTGTAGTCCATAATGTACTATCGTATAGTTGGATTGACCATCTCAATGTCATGGAGTTTGGAAATGTTGATGGTGATCCTTGAATATTGATCTGCTATTTTCATAGTACTTGTAGATAATTCAAAAAGATTTGGACTCTGAAAAAGGTTCCAGAATCAGATGGAGGGTTTTTTATGTAGGCATGATCAAGGGCTGAGATACATAAAGCATGGATTAATTTAGATGTTTGTAGATTTTTATAAATGATTGTTACCTGAGAATTTGGAAAGTAATTAACGAATTGATGTTGTGTTTTCATAGCCTTAAGGTGTTCTTTGATTCGTATTTTTATTTTTCCCATGTAAATGTTGAAGGAGCTCGTACAGATTCTACTCGAGTTACTGATTGTCGTGTTTATGACAGTGCTGGAACCTTCCAATGGCACTCGTGGTTCTCCTTAACAAGGCATTCCTTGACCTGTTGCTTGAGCCACTTGTACGATTTTTCAGTTATCAATGTTAGGTCTTTTTAACTCAAAAGGGCTGTTAATTTCTATTTCTGATCCCAGTAGCCACATGGTTATTGCCACACGAGTCAATATGAACAGCCCATTCTGCTCCGTCCTTTTGCACACCTCAATAAAGGCTAGTACACCAATTTCATGAATTTCTACATTGGCATGGTGTGGAGAAAGAAGCTCAATATGTCATTGTATAACCTACAAGCTTCTTTCTCCCTTTGTGAGCATTTCACGTTGAAAGGTCTTTTTCTTTTTTTTTCAAAAGTCTTTATATTTAGAGGATGTTAAGCACATCACAACTGTACATGGGAGGACTTTGGGCAGGGCCAATGAAAAAGCTGTAGGCCCACCTATCATATGGATAGGAGTCAGGACAATCTAAGACATCCCAAACCTCTGGGTTTGTTCAGAGGGATCACTCTGCCGATCATCCTTTGGGAGATTTGGAAAGCAAGGAACGAGCAGCGTTTTGACAACCGCCCGATTAGGACCTAGTACTCCATAAACCAGGTTCGATTCTGGCTTTCTCGATTGTTCAACCCTTTTCCCCTCCTGGCTTGTAAATCCCAGAGTGATTGTGACGTGCTGGTGGATCTCGGCATTCCAAGGTTGGTTCCTCCTCGCCCCTCCAAATCAGTGGTGAAATGGACTTGCCCCCCCAGGGGTTGGGTTAAGATGAATGTTGATGGTTCTTGCGGAGGGACCTCGGGTCTCTCTGGTAGTGGGGGAGTCTGTAGAAATGAGAAGGGGGACTTCCTTTTTTGCTTTCGCTTCAGGATACGGGGTGGGGTCGAATTTCATGGCAGAAGTTAAGGCAGTAATTGATGATTTGAAGCATTACAAGGATTTCAGCTATTCTAACGTGGAAGTGGAGAGCGACTCCTTAGTTGTCGTCGATCTTTTCTCTAAAAGAGGGGCTGTCCCTTGGTCCGTTTTCTACTGGAAGAACCAGTTCTTGTTCTAATGGGGAACGTTATCAATTTCCGTTAAACAAATCCCCAGGCAGTCCAATGCAATGGCAGATAGCCTGGCCCGCTGGGGTAGCCTAAATCAGCTCCACAGAACGTTCCATTCGTTTGCGGATCTCCCCCACAAAACTCACGGAGAGTTGGTTCTCGATAGAGTTGGATTGGGGGCGATTCGAATCTCGTAGCCTCTCTAGTCCATTTCAGTCTGTCGGTTCGCTTGTTTATTTTAGTTCAGCCCTTCACGATAGGTGGGCCCAGTCCTTTTTCTCTGGGCCTCCCTGAATTGTAAATTCTCTTTTTGTGGTTGAATAGACATTGGGCCACCATTGGGCCTTCTTTTGAAAAAAAAAAAAAAAAAAGACATCCCAAACCTAGCTACCTTGTTTAAGAACAAAGAACCGCAAATGATGGGGGAAGATCTCCTAGATAACTGTAGGTGTGGTCCAATTGGCTATCACTCCCCAATCGAGCTAGCCCATCCGCTGTTGAGTTTGCCTCCCTCGGAGTGTGGGCAAGGAGAACTTCTCTATCAATTTTGAAGAACTCGAACCAGCCCCTCCAATACCACATAGCCCATGAATGAAGGGGGTCGTTGGAAAGGACTTGAACCACAGCTTTGGAATCAGTAGCCACTTCCACCTTGGTATAACCAAGTCTAGCATAGTGAGCAAGCCCTTCCAAAATAGCCTTAATCTCAGCTTGCGTATTGGATCCGAAGCCATAACCATACGAGAATCCGAAGATGAAATCACCTTAATTGTTTTATCGACTCCTCCCCCTAATGGGCCCTGGTTACTTAAAACCGAACCATCCACATTAATTTTGATCCACCCCTATTGACGTCTGATCTATTTGACTACTACAGGTTTAGGCCTTATAGGGTTGAGACTTTGATCCCCAGCACTGAAAGGTCTTTGGCTATACTGCCACTATACAGGTATTGCATGTCTTTGTCCTTGTCTGTCTTCTTCAATGACTCCTGACTTCCTAATCTCACCAAGCAAAAAACATCTCACTCCTTCTCGTCATCAGAACAAACGATTTATCTAATTGTCCAAATCATCAGCAAACATGAAAACGGAACATGCACTGAGAAACATGTTGTGACAGGCCACGGAACATGTATTATCACTAATAGGTCCATCAAGAGGACACGGAGATTCCTCTGAGGCGGAGATTGTGCGGTGACCCTGCACCTATCCACGTCAATGGTGACCCAATATGACGGGATTTTTTTAGGCCAGGTACAGATGCCAGGATGGACCCGGTTGAGGTTATTCTCGACCTAACAACTTTCAAACATGCTGTGGGCCCTATTTTGTAGGACAGCATGTGATCCAATCAAATCATACCATATCATGTTAATACAAACGTGGCAGGGTTGCCATACAATTCATGTCGGCCAACTGATTGGCAAAACAACAGCGGATTAGGTGTACAAGGGCAGGATGAGTCATATCGGATACTCTATGGGACCACTTCATGCCATTTCCTGTCATTTAAGACAATAAAAAGTGGGCAGTACTATTCATCCCACGATCTTTTTCATATGTTCTTCCTCTGCTTTCTCAAAGCTGTTCTTTTGCATGTGCACTACAGGTGCTCCACCTATGTTGCCTCACGCTTCTAGGAAGCAATTTCAATCCAAATATAGTCATGGAAGAAATGGTAACGTTAGAGGTTTGCCAAGCCACACTTACACCGAACACTGTCCGTGCACACGCAAACAAATGTGCAATATGGCTCACGTGCATGAAATCCATGCTTTCTGTGGATAGGTGAGGCCCGTTGTTTTCTTGGAGCACGCCCGAAGTCCTTGCTTTTGCATTTCTCTTTTGGAATAAATTTCAGGTGAGAAGGTCTCACCTGTTTACCTTAAAAAAAAAAAAAAAAAAAAAAACCAAGATTACTTTTATTTATTTATTTATTTATTTATTAAGGAGAGAGAGAGAGCTACACAATCCACAGAACCAGTATTCTCTCAAGGTTTTTTCATTGTGCAGAAAGAATGATTAGATTGAGTGTTTTAGTTTTTAAAAATAAAAATAAAATAATAAAATAAAAATAAAAATAAAGAAAGAAAAAGAAAAAGTTCCTGAAAAAAAAAAAATCTTCCATTTACTGATCTATTAGAACACACATTGATAGGGTGGCATCTGATCATGTATATTGTGTTACATGGTGTCTTTCATACTCTGGCAAAAAAAAAAAAAAAAAAAAAAAGAAGAAGAAAAAAGTGCATGCATGAAATCGTTTGCAGACACAACTCACTAGATCGTTTCACGTTTACTTCTTTTATTATTATTATTAGGAGACAATAGAGCAGATAAAGGCCACATGCTGCAGCTTGCCGGAAGATGGTAAAAGTTTTGAATTTAGAGAATAAAAGCAAGTGAACATGAGAGATACGTGGAGTAAAAAGCTGGAAAAAGTGACAGTAGTGGCCAACAAGACACGAGGAAACTCACCGCCGCACATTTCGTGTAAGGAAAAAGAGAGTAAAAGGGAAAAAGAAAAAAAAGTAAAAAAAAAAAAAAAAGGGAAAAAAAGAAAAGAAAAGAAGTTAGAATCATGCAAGCTGCTTCAAACATGGTCAAACAAGTCATCTAAGCCCCAATTTGAATAGAGCATAGACTGAAAAACCACTATTTTTGGGTGATCTTTGCTAGTGACCATCAAATGGACGGTTAAGTGATGTAGAGTGGGTCACAGATACTTTCATGGCAAAGATGGACCAAAGAAGGCCCGATTAGAGGTGGAAATGATCCAGACTGTCAGGACCTTAAATCAGTCATATCTCACAAACCAGAATGAATTTGATGTAGAGCAAGTTGCAAACATTTTCAGGACAAAGATTGACTAGAGAAGGCTCGATTGGAGGCGGAAATGATCCGGACCGTCAGGACCTTAAATTAGTTGTATCTCACAAACCAGGATGAGTTTTTTGACATATTATATATGATTTTGGAGTAGGAGAAGCTATTATTTTCGTTTTTACTATAAATAGTAAATTTTAGTTCGAGTATAACTTTTGATCCTTTGATTTGTAGAAGTTGCGCCGAACATGAAAAGGTCTTAGAAAAATTAGGAGAATAGCGTGGTTAGGCCAAATTGGACATTTACTATTTTTGGCCAAAACCATAAAGTCTAGTAAGAATAGAGGTCGTGTATAAATAGTAAGTTTACCATTTAGAATTAGTCAATTGAGGCGGAGGGATACAATTAATGTGGTGCACGTCCAAAGGGAAGGGAACTTGCCGGCAGATTTTTTGGCTCGTTTTGGTAGTGCTTCCCAGTCTCATGTTTCTTTCGAGAATCTTTCAGACCTTCCTCGTCAGGTTCGAGGTAACATTTTTCTAGATAAAGTGGGTTTGGGTGTGATCAAAATGGTGTAAACACCAATGGGTTTTCTTTTTTTTCTTTTTTTCTGTAAATTTTCGAACTGATTTCAGGTTGGGTCTCCTGTTTTTTGTAAAGGAGTTCCTAGCTGTAAAGGTTTTTTAAGATGAACAAATATATACTTAAACAAAATAACAAAAAAAAAGTTTACTATTTATAATAATTCACATTTTTAGAGTGTTTGATTTGGAGTCTAAGTCTAAAACTCCATCCTATGTTTGAGTTCCTTATTTAAAGAGTTGTAATTTCTTTTATATATATATATATATATATATATATATATATATATATATATATATATATATATATATATATATATATAGGGAAAAGGTACTATGTGCTCGACCTAATGGGACCATCCCATGAGGTTGAGCTGTGTGGGCCCCACCGTGATGCGTTTCGAACATCTACCCCATCAGTCAGATGTACCATTCCGTTGTGGGCCTAGGTCGTAAAAATCAAGTCAATCCGTGACTTGTGTGGGCTACACCACATACAGAAGTAGGGAGGGGCCGTGCACCATTAAAACATTCATAATCATTTTTGGGGCCCACCGAGATGTGGTTTGCAAATCCAGCCTATCCATTATGTGTGTCCCACTTGGATGAAGGTTCAGACCAAGTTTCAGCAGCATTCAAAACTCAGGTGGGCCCCACCAAGTGCTTTTATATGTTTTTGGTATGTCTTCACATGATTTTAGATGGTATAGCCCACCTGAGTTCCATATACGGCTGATTTTTAGGATATCCGAGCGCATAGTACCTTTTCCCACACACACACACACACACACACACACACACACACACACACACATATATATATATATATATATATATATATATATATATATATGTTGCTACAACCTCCCCAGGCTTGTGTGGGGTGCTCTTACCATGGATTATGATGGCATAGGGGCAATTCGCAGTTCTCCCTGGGGGTTTTACTTGTTTTTTTTATTCATTATCAGGTAGTAGGGATGCCTCATTGGGTGGCTAGCGTAAATAGAGTTATACCATAGGAGTGGTCCTCACCCTTTTTTGTAGGGACCCTCCTTAATGGTAGTAAATCTTTCCCAGTAATGAAATTTTCGTGGATATATATATATATATATATATATATATATATATATATGGGAAAAGGTACTCTGCGCTCGACCTCACAAGTCCGTCCCATGAGGTCGAGCTGTGTGGGCCCCACCGTGATGCGTTTCGAACATCTACCCCATCAGTCAGATGCACCATTCCATCGTGAGCCTAGCTCTCAAAAATCAAGTCAATCTGTGACTTGTGTGGGCCACACCACATACAGAAGTGGAGAGGGGCCATGCACCATTAAAACATTCATAACCATTTTTTGGGCCCACCAAGATGTGGTTTGCAAATCCAACCCATCCATTATGTGTGTACCACTTGGATGAGGGTTCAGACCAAGTTTCAGACGCATGCAAATTTCAGGTGGGCCCCACCAAGTGTTTTTATATGTTTTAACGGTGTCTTCACATGATTTTAGATGGTATGGCCCACCTGAGTTCCGTATACGGCTGATTTTTGGGATATCCCATAATTTAAAGGGGACCCATCAAATGCACGGTGTTGATGGTCGACATGCAGCACGGTGGGGCCCACACAGCTCGACCTCACGGGAGCTTATTGTGAGGTTGAGTGCATAGTACCTTTTCCCTATATATATATATATATATATATATATATATATATATATATATATATATATATATATATATATATAATCGAATTATTTGGAATTTATTAGGAGTTATTCCTACTTTTATCTTCATGAATTTGTGGAACTCTGTGAAGTGAAGCGTTTGGAGAGCTCCATGGATTTGGACAGGACATCCCCTGAGGTAGATGATGATCGACCTCATCACGTCCCTCCCTATGTCATTAAGTCTCTTCAATTAGCCTAACTTATGGGCGGCTCTCGTCCATAATGTTGAATTCTTTTTCATAGAGTATATATAACCCAATGGGATCCACATTCAAATGTTAAATGTAAACAGATGATCCCAACTTTTTTTTATAACATAAATTCGGGTGGGCTCCACAAAATGCAGGCCTCGCCTATCATTTAAAACCATGATCAACATCGACAGAATTTACATTAAAAAATAATAATAATAATAAATAAATAAATAAGAAAAAACTTCTTAACAGTTACGAAGACCCCAACAATAACGAAGCAAAAACCTAAGACCTCGGCAACTGAACACCAAATGTGTTTGAACAGCTAAATCTTTTCCGCAGCCGCTTCCAAAGCCTCTAAAATCTACAGGGAGGTAGGAAAAAGCAGTTATAGCCTCCTGAAAACTGATTGGAATTTACTGTAGACATTTCCTCAGTAGTGCCTAATAATTGGACAATTCCAATAATCTGACCATCTGAGTTCCAGAATATTTTTGAATCCATGGTAAAGAAAATACGTTCAATGTTGATTTTTCATAAACAGATGAAGAATAAGATTCCACATGGAAATCGTTTTCATTAGAAAGCATGAAAATTTCCTTGACACCATCTCAAGGTGACTTCATTTGTTAATTGGATGTGGACCAGAGAAGCCAGAAGGTTGTGCACCACCAAATTTAACAGAGGTACTGCTGAGCATGTTAGTGATATGGATATCTTTCTACTTATGCAAGTAGCGTGGTAACTCTAACTTCACATGCGTTGTCAGATATAAGTCTAGTTAAGTATATACTTGACCTAACAACTTCCAAATATATATGAATTGGATTGACGAGGTAGGATTTGATTGGACGACCGACCGCGATGAAAAATGAATCTAATTAGGTGGATGCTCGACCCAAAAACTTTCAAACCTGCTTTATATAGACTGCATATTTGGCAACAGCCTTTCCATCCAATCAAATACCAACATGAGGACTTAATTGGCGTCCTTCTCAAACATGTTTGGTATGGATTTCATATATGACACTAGCACATGGCCCAATAAAATCCAACCACATCTAAATACCACCTAACTACTTAGTGTGGGGATCACCACATGGTCCGCCAAATCCCAATACCACCAAGCTATGTGATGCCGGAGTCACCATGCAGCCCGCCGCCTCCCAATACCACAAAGCTACGTGGTGTTGGGGTCACCATGCAGTCCCCCACTTTCCAACACCACCAATGATGGGCCTTGTTTTCTTACTCACGTCTTCAGTGCGCACGTGATTAGCGGACTAAAAACACAATCAGACCGAGGAAACTTTCAATGGGCCCATTTGCATTTCCTGTGCCGGACACGTTGAGGTGATGTTTAAGGGTCCACACTCTCATCTCTAAGCAAAACAATATAATTGTTTGGTCCAGCCAATGAAATTTTCAGGTCCTGTTATGTACAGTAGAGATGATTGGAACAAAGCACGTCATGTGGCCCACCCGATCCTGATCATACATCATTTCTTTTCTCACTTGTCGGCTTCTGCAAGACTCAGCTAGGCAACTGAAGTTACGTCCGGCATTGTTGTTGTCTTTATAAGCCGCTGTCACATTACACAAATAGCATTATTGAGTCGTACTGATTTATAATGAGATGTCAGGATCTCATTAATTCTTCTCATAAAGTATGATTGGGACATAATCAGAGGCTTATTAATTCCCACCCTCGTATATATTCTCGTTCGTCGCAGGACTGTTAAATGCCTGAAGGTGGTGCAGGCGTGCAGCATTCACGGCCATCCATCAAGTGTCCCCACGTCCAGATACCTTGGCCCACCACACGGTTATTTTAAGGTCATCTTCTCTCTATAATTCTAACTAATTTTCTAGAAATTAAGAAAATAATTCATTATAACTGTATAACACCTTAAAGTTATAATCATGATGACTTTGTCAAATGCCTTTGGGTAGCCCAATGCAGTATTTTATAATACGTTAATTTTTATAATTAATAAGTAGGTCTAAAATGAGCTATCCAAACGGTCAGAAAATTTTCAGTATACAAGTTTCGCTAATTTCACACACATGTGAAGTTTAACACTGAGCCTACCTCCACGTCTTATTGTGAAACACTAGTACAAGATCCACACCTTTGATTAGGTGGGCCAAGAGGTGATGCATGATCCAAGCTAGTAATGATTACAGAAACTTAAAAGTCATTTTTCACACAGATTAAGCATAGCTTACGATAGTCTGCCTTCTCCTTATTTTTGTCTTGGAGGGCTAGTCCGAATTGTATTCCGTCTGGACATGGTACTCCTTGGATCATATTGAATACAAATCTTAAAAATTAAAATAAATAATAAATAAATAAATAAAAGAAGAAGAAGAAGAAGAAGAAGAAGAAGAAGAAGATCCAAGCTGTCAATTAGGTGCGCCAGAAGGTGTAAAGCCCTCGCCCAAGATTAATTCGGGCTGATGTGGATATTGAATGTGGCCCATTGGTTAAATCCTTCTTGACTTTGTATTAGAGATTTTGGTAAGAAAAAAAAATGTTAATAAGTCATAATTTATATCAACTATGATATACAATATATCACGTAGCTAGTGTGTCAAGGAAAGAGGAGAATAGATTGCCATCTTCTTCCTTGGGATAAGCCCTAAATCCACAAATCCACAAGCAAAGAAAGAAGAAAGAAAGAAAAAAAAACCTCTAAAAATGAAAATAAAATATAATAATACTGAATGAACTTTTCTTTACAACACACTTGATATGCTTAAATAAACTTGGACTGCTAAATGGATTCCAAGAGAGTAAATTTACTAAAAATAATAAAGACATCTAAAATGAATCAAACTCACAAACCACTCTTCAATAACTCAAAAAAAGACCTTTGATTAGAACTCTACTCTAAAAATCTCAAAACTAGAAAATCATAACTTATTCAAAATATTAATCCTTTAAAAAACCAATCTTAACTTAATATAACACTGACATGGAACAATAACTAAGTAGCTACTGGGTCAGGAATAGGAACTGGAAGCCCTTTTGACTTAAGAGAACCTGAGCTTTGAAGAATGCAAATAACTTGCCTTCTTCATCATTAGAGCACAAATATTGACAGGTTTAAGTATTGAAAATTGAGATGGGCCATTTGTGGCAGTATTGACGTCCACAGGTTGCAATGTAGAGATAGAATTGTTAACTGAGATCAATGGAAACAGGCGCTGAAAAACCCTACGAGCCACTCAAGCAACGTGTTAATGAATCTCTTGATAAGAAGAGAAGTATGATATCCTTTAGGAGGTCCCAACGCTGTGAAAAACACAAATAACCTGTGAATAACTCAAGCAGAATCTACTCCAGCTCCTTCAGCATGTATGCTGGAAAAAATAAAAATAAATCAAAGAACACCTTCAGGCCATGAAAACAGAAAATCAATTCATTAATTACTCTCCAAATTTTCAGGTAACAATTATTTATAAAAATCTACAAACTTCTAAACTAATCCATATTGTATGTATCTTCGCCCTTGATCATGTCTACATCAAAACCCTCAATCTGAACCCTTTCTTGGAGTCCAAATCATCTCAAATCATCTATGGGTGCATTCAAATAGCAGATTAAGCTTCAATGATCACCATCAATATTTCCGAACTCCACAACACTGAGATGATCAATCCAACAGTTCATTACGGACGATAGTTCTCCAGAGAACAAGACAGAACAGTTCAACGTCAGAAGTGTACCCAAGCAATAGATCTCCTTCTGAGAACGAAAACAAGCCTCCTAGGCACAAGTCAACCTTCCAGTCCGGCCAATTAAAGTTTCGCCTGCTCGTGTGTACAGTAGAGATGATTGGAAGCACGCCGCCCATGTGGCCCGCGCAATTCTGATCATACATCATCTCTATTGTCACCTGTCGGCATCTCAAAAGACTCAACTAGGCAACTGAAGACAGGGCCGCCGTTGTTATTGTCTTTGTAAGGCGTTTTCTCATCATACATGTAGCATTATTGAGACGTATTGCTTTATAAGAGCATTATTCACTTCACTGTATTTTTTTCCCCCTCAAATCAAAATCATCAGAGAAGTAGGTAGCTAAATCATCATCTAAATGCCAATACAAGAAAAGTGACCTATATATAGACGCTGGACAAGAAAAGTTACCTATAGTCGCGGTACATAGGTGGATAATATCAACCACCACTGTAAAAAATATTTTAAGATGGATAGTCCCAGTCCGCCATTTTAGAGGCTATTCCTAGTAATACGGCAGCGGAAAAATCTATTCCGCCACTACATAAATGCACCATTATGTTATTATCGTCATTGATAACGATTCGGTCATTTATACAGCGGCAGATGAGGTATCCACCGTTATGCAAAGAATCCCACGATAGCGTAAATCATTTGAATGTTGTGGCGAACAAGTCATCCGGTACTAAAACTCCCAGTCATTTTTACATATAGTGGCAGCATATTTTGTCCACCACTATAGATTTTACCACCATTTTAGCCCGCCAACATCATCATTCCCACTTTTTTGTTGTTGTACCTGAGCATATAGTGGTGGAATTGTAGTATGTTGATATAAAGACACGTTGTTTAGATCAGAGACATATTTAAGGTATTGGAATATATGCATTCTAAAAATAACAAAGCAACCTAGATGAAAGAACACCCATCATCAATTGTTTTATTAATTTGAATTCTCGTCACATTCTTTTTATTGCTCTTGATTCTAAAGCAGAGTACCACTAATTGTACAATGTTGAATAATAATTGGAAATAGTGATTCCGAAAACATTTAACTCAGTAGAGTATTCGTTGAAATGACAGAAGAGTTGCATGGGTTTAAAACCCTTGTTTCACACTGATACACGAGTTGGAAGTCTTGTGTTGAAACTCATAGGTTCAATTGCATGGAATAGTGATCACGTGGAACAGTGATTGCATGGACTACTATTGCACTGTCGCACAACACAACAGTATCCGTTCTCCTCTGTTTTTGTTCTCATCTTTCTTTTTTCCACCTGCGACCTTCTTAATACTTGAATTCCATGATTCTTCTAATTCAGGAGCTCTCAAATGTTTCAAGTATTCAAATAAGAAGGGTGAAGGGGTATTTATAGGAACCCACACATGTGAATTGACAAATGTACATAACACAATGTTATTACACAGGTGCACAACACTACTCTGTTCTGTGGTCATGCAATACATATATATTGCGTAAGATGTATATTACGCGGTCATGCCACTGATCTTTGAATCTTGTCCTACTTCCTTTTTTCTTTTTCTTTTTTTTTTGGAGAAATCTTGATTCACACATATCATTCTGAACAGTAACTTACATTTCGGGTCTTCCTAGGAGAAAAAGGACCTGGCAAAGACCTAATGTAACAAAAAATCCCTTTTTCATATCCTCTTCCACTGATCTTCCAATCTTGCCCTGCTTCCTTACCCTACAGCATCATAACCCTTTTTTCATATCCTCTTTATTCAATCACGTGGTCGCACAACATATCTCTATTGTGTGGCCTCACAACACATGTTGCATGAGCATGCAACATGGTTTTTGTGCCTCAACAGATGAATCATCAATCCTCCTTTGAATTCTATTTGGAGAATGCTAATGGGGGTCGAACCTTTATTTCATAAAACTTTATCTTTTGCACAATCACACATGGGTTGGTTGTGCTGGTACACGTTGATCTACCATTGGGTATTGTATATTTTTTAGCACTTCTCTTATTTTTTAGAAGTTTAAGAAGCAACTCACAATCTCCAAGTCCAGCACAAAGCTAAGTATTAAACTATGTCCTCCGCGTGCAATGAGATTGTTTCGTTATGAGGCCTCCTTTCTGATTTTGGGATTCATGTAATTGGACCACTCCATGTAGATAATACCAGTGCTATTCAAATTGCCTCTGATCCTATGTTTCATGAGCCGACAAAATACATTAAGATTGATTATCTCTTCATTCAAGAAAAGTTTCAGACTGTGATTATTTCACTTCCATATGTGGCGTCACATGATCAGATTGCGAATATTCTCACAACAACTATGATGATTTCCCATCACTCTTTCCTAGTTCTCAAGGTATTATTGGTTGATCCCTCGCATCAATTTGAGTGGGTGTGATTTCAAATCAGTACCTACCATGTTTATAGATTTTTAATTAGTGATTCTTTCAATTTATAGGTTGTATATCATTATAAAATCTTCATTGAGGCTAAAGAAATATATATCGAAACAAAGGAATCTGCATTACTTATTGTTATCATCAAGAGATTGCTCTTGATTAGAGTAAGGAGCTTGCTCCTGATTAGAAAAGAGTTAGTTGACGTGAAGCACGTTGCCATTGTCACAAGTTACAAATAGATGCATCTAGCCACATTCCCCCTCATGGGCTTTCATTGTGAAGTCAGGGTGGGGCTGTGTAAAGATGTGGGTGATCGTAAGAGCTGGGCAAAATGTAAATGGCACTCCAAACTGCCTCTAAGAATCTCTATGTTTGTACGAAAGATCCTACATGGTACGGTTATTGTGGTTGATAGAATCCAAACTAGAGGAGTCAGATATGCATTCACATGCTCATAGACCTAAGGAACAGTATATAACAATTATTTCACCATGATTATTATAGAATTTAGACAAGGTTCATCAGATATGCATTCATCAGATAAATTCCACAAAGACAATCTTGCTTAAATGTATGAATGCATGCACATCCTCATAAACCTAAGGATGTACATCCAGCTGGTTAAAAGTCGCCCAAGGAGAACTAGTTACCCAGAAAAGTACTCAAAGGTGCGCCAAAGAGAACTAACCACCCGGAAAAGACTACAATGAGGTTGCCTAAGGAGAACTAGCAATCTTAAAAAGTACTCAAAGGTACGTCAAAGGAGAACTAATTATCTGAAAAAGACCATGCAACAAGGTCGCTCAAAGAGAACTAACCACACGAAAAAGTACTCAAAGGTACACTCAAGGAAAACTAGCCACTTGGAAAAAACCATGCAACTAGGACACCCAAGGTAGACTAGTCTCCCGAAAAAGTACTCAAAGGTACACCCAAGGAGGACTAGGCCCCCGAAAAAGTCCACATGCCATAAAAATGCATAATTAGACTAACCATTATTATTCTAATTTCAAACAATCATTTTAAGAAAGCTCAAGGGTCACTATGGGGGGTTTGACACCCAGCATGTAACACCCTGAAATTCGGGGGTCGAGCATAACTCAGCTCCCAAGTTTCAAAACATCACTTATGCAACATATTTAATGATAGATGTATGTTGTCTGTAAGAGTACATAAAACATGGAATAGGTTAAGCCAAACTGTAACATAATTCAGGGATAAGTGAAGGATCACAAGCAGAAGACTTAAAGAAACATAAGTGTACATGTGCAAGTCCCTGAAATACGTATACATACCAAGTCATACTTACAAGTGTTGCTATCAAAAATACAAACATCAGATGACATTATCTATTCCAAAAGAAAATCCAGAATTTCCACGCATCAGGACATGGCTCACAAGAACCCGCCTGAGAACTGCATAAAAGAAAATGCGGCCTCATCATCCTCGAACTCCTGCTCTGCCTCAGGGGTCGCATCAATATCTGAATCTAAGACAGAGTCTGGTGGGTGTTTAAACACCGTCCCAGAACATGGGAGTGAGTGATCAACTCAGTATAACAATAAAGAAAAGTTAACATGTTATCAATTCAATCAAGCAGTAATGATAAAGCAGAACAATCAAACATGTCCTAATTACTCTTGTTAGTGGAAGGATGTATGTATAAATGATACATGCCCTCGCCTTACTCTCTCTGCGTCTTCATCTCACGTTACGCATGACATCCTCCCGCAGTGCCAACGACTACCACGCACATGCAAATGCGGTGCATGAATATGATTACAAGTTGTTATTAGTCCTTTTCATACAGCAGGATTGAGAAGCTAAGGTACCTTCCTCATATCAATTTCCTCATAGTGATCCATTCTAGGGTCGTCAGTCCTTGGCATCTCATACGATCATATGATTTTAGGTCGTTGCAAAGGGCTCGTCACCAATCAATGCATGTCTATCATACCTTCATTACTACTCTAAGGCTCGTCGCCCTAATGCAGTATCCAGGTATGCTCAAGGTCACTACAAAGGGCTCATTACCAATCATTGTAGGTCGACAGCACGAATATAGTGTCCCATACCACCATAATCGGCTCACGAGTTTGGTTGCTCACTGGTCACTACGGGGAGGCTCGTCACCCCAGCGTAGGCCGACAGCTCGACCACAGTGTCCCATACCACCATGTTCGGCTCATGAGTCTTAGTGGATCAAGGTACAACGGTTAACGGGATTTCATCGGTAAGTTTGGTACCCTAAATTCAAATAATAGCGTCCATACATGATTAACATACATGGGATAATCGGGTTACTTGACGAACTCGACTAGTAAGAGCGCACGTTGGGTTGAACAACATAGAGTGCGCAAACACTCCATGTGGCCAAACTACTGCCGACAACTCTAATACGACTCGGGTTTGTCAAATTATGTCCTTCGTGGCGAAAGCAACCTCAGCCACAAACTCAAGGCCGATTACCGATTTACTGGACTATTCCATAGTCCCAAACACATTCCACCACAATAGATATTCATGTCAACAATTTAGAATAGAAATGGAACTATAATTCAAATCATACAGTATGTGAGCATTTGAAGAATATCAACTCAACATGGATTTACACATAAATACTGCTTGAAGTTAAACAATAAAGAATGTGACTTACATGTAGGAAATCATACACACTAATAGGAGTGTTGAGAATCACTTCTCAACGCCCGCAATTAGAATAATATATTACAATTTAAACCATTTAGACATTTCTACAAACACTTAGAATACATAAGTCAACATACATGACGTATGTTGGAATACACGCATTTGAACAATTCCTTTTGCCAAGAAGTTGTCACACATACAATTAGCACAAGTACACGATAGATAATCATGGCAAGTACATGTTCATATTTTATACGTATACGGTACTTCCTACATATACATAGAATACACAAATCTCAATATAACATATGCATATCAGGAACGCAAAATAAACATAGCATTTGGCATGTGAAATCTCATCCATAACAAGAATAAACCATTAGCTGGCATTGAAAGCCTTGAAAACCATAACCTATACGAATATAGTCCGCACCTTAAACCAGAAAAAGCACACCGAACTGATTCAGATGATGTCTTCGTCAACGGCGACAAGATAACCTAAGGCAAGAATAGAAATGAGCTACATCAACACATAGACTCTTCTAAGCTCTAAAACAGATTAGGGTTAGGTTAACTTACCCAAGAAGGAACTTAGAATCACCGGAATAGCGATTTAAAAGTGATGGTTTAAGGATGTAGAGTAACAGGAAAGAATCTTAAGATGATTCACCAACTTCTCTCTCACTTTCTCTCTCTTTTCCTCTCTCTTTCTTAGCTAGGGTTAGGAAATTCGTATGGAAAAGAGAGTGAGGGTTTTAAGGCCTATATATAGGCCTAACATTCATGAAAATAGCCCCATGGCCAAGGTATACTTAGGTTATAACCAAATCAGGCCTCTCTCGATCCAACGGAACACTTCCGGTGGTCCTTTTTCCACGTGCGGTCGGACTTAAGCTCACTGACCATGGATCTAAGTCAGGCTGAGTTTTCATACCGATCGGCTTTACAGATCAGCCGTGGCGGACCACACTCAATTCAACGGTCACCGAAACTTGATCAAGTTTACAAGCATAATGACATGCCTGGACCACCTTCCCTGATCCGAGGGTGAAATTGGGTCAGAATCCAACGGTCATATTGCTTAAAATCGTCGTACAAGCGACACGACTCAGATTTCATAAAATCATATTTTATTTCTCACCGTTCTCACATTCTTCACTCCGGACTCAATCAAATCGACCTAAGACATTATCTAGACTTGATTTTTGAGGTGATGGCCAAGTCCAACATAGTGACCATAATTGTCTAAGATCATCGCTATCGAACTTTCGATGCGCGGTCCAGGTCCGATCCAAAGCTTCCAAATATTTCCAAGAGCAACTGGATTTACCATTAAATCCCAGATTTCAGAGTAACATAGCGCTAACGATTCTACAGGTTTTGAGTCCTGCAGATCAAATTTAAAGTGATTGATGCTAATTTCACAAGCAATCGAGTTTAGCATTAATTTACCCACAAATAGCTTCTAAGGAAAACAGAGGTAGTACTCGGGTCTTTGCACAAAATTTTTCAGGTCATTACATAGCATATGCCGACAGCTTAAGCATAGTGTCTCATTCTACCATCCCTGCTTCATGAGACTAACAAATAAGATGTTTAAATGTAACTTACTCAATTAGTGGCCAATCTTGGTCTAACAAGTGGAACTTACCATCACAAAGTTATATAAAGACAATCCATTAAAGCCACATGAGTCAATTGTTCCATAAAAGCCGCAAGGACCGAATATTCTATTTAATGGTACGATAAGAAGGGATTATTTTCCAAAAGCCATATAGGCATAAATGATCCACAAGATGATAAGTCTACAACGTAAATTTATTTAATCCATAACACAGGGGACCACTAGTTCAAGGATTTCCTAAAAACACCATCAAGCAAGCACAGGTGGTAGAACAAGCCACATACAATGTCATTAGCACTTACACATATAAAGTACACATCTTAAATCAGAATAAGGATACTAGAGATCCATAGTATGTTAAATTGCTTGAATTTAAATCTAAACATGTTGAATTTATAAAAGATTACTCAAATAGAGTTAACATTCATCATTATTTTCGCATTGCACTATATTAAGAAATCAACAAACTAGATGAACTAAGCTAACTATCATGACGTAGAAAAGTTTGAAGAGTGATCCTCACCTTCAAATATTGAACCTCCTAATTAGTGATTACTTTGATCGGGACGTAGCTCAATTAAGGTAAGCCCTATTGAATAAAATTAAGAAAAGTAATTTGTTACACTCAATTTGTTTAAACCTTAAATTAATCAGTTTGAATTAGGGTGCTAAAGTTTAGAGTTTGGTTTACCTTGTTCAAATGTGTTAACTCGATTCGGCTTGACTCGAAGTGATGCTAAACCAAGGCCCACTTAGTTCATCTTTTAAGTTTATTTTCTGAAATAGCTGCCTATAATTAGACCCGGACCGATTTCTACCGACATTAAACTTGGTGGAAATGGAATAGCCACCCCGTGATTAGCTGGACTGAGTCAGACCCCAAACCAGTTCAGGTCAGGCCCTGAACTTCACTAAGTCAACTCAGCTGTCAGGTTGAAGGATGGCAACTCAAACGCCTTCTCTTCTTTCTTCCTTTCTTCTTCTTCTTTCTGCTTCCCCTTTCTATAAACTAAAATTTCGACAACACTATGACCAAACCCAAAATTGAATCGGTCCAGATTCTGAGCTCGAACTATGACCCAAACCGATTTGAGGAAACCTAACTCGGTTGCAGCCAAACCTAACTCGAACCTGCCCTTTCTCCATTTCCTTCTCTTCTTTTCGTTCTTCCTCCCTTCCTTTCCTTTCCTTGCCTCTCCTTATCACGACCAAGCCCACTCGATTTGAACTAGGACACAGTCCGTTTGGGCCGTGAGTGCGTTAACGACATCCACCATGAGTAACGGCTGTCAGTTTCTCTCCAACACTCTGTCTCCCTTGTTTTCTTTTTTCTCTAACTCATTTAGGATCTTAGGTCTCTAAGAATTGCTAAATTTGCAGTTTAACTATTAATGATTCAGTGATGGATTGAAAAATTGGTCATTATGGGCTCGATCTAGAAATGTAGATTAATCTTAGGGGCTAGATTTAGGTTTAAAATGTCGGTTTCATAATGGTCTAATGGTCTATTTTCAAAATTGACGGTTGGATAGCTCGATATATGGGTGGGGTTTATTTCAATGGTCAAATTTAGACTAGATTGAATATAATTATTCTGATAGGTTAGGTTTATATTTATACCAAGTTAAGTTACATAGTAACACCCAAGTACTGAAAAGTACGGGGTGTTACATATACCAATAGGCTTAGTGTCCAATCTCTAAAGAAGGTGGAGATTAGGTTCAACTTTCATATGAAAGTTAGAATCCCCATTAGAGTGTTAAACCTCATGAAGATGAATCAAATCTCATAAGTTTAGATACTTAGGATGAGGAATATGGGTGAAGAATTTCTTAGCCTTTTACTGCATAAAAAATCCATGCAAATGCCCAAGAAGCTAATGCCATTTTATAAGAAACCATGTTCCAATAGCTATAAAATAACTAGTTAATGGCTATGTCAATGGGATCGAAAGGCCCTTTGATGGGATCAAATGTCCTTTGATAGGATTGAGCATACTATCAATCACAACGAGAAAATCCAGAAATATTCTATACGGTTGCCAAACTGTTTCTTTAATAACATCTAGATGGTTCTTCGATGCCATCAAGATCCATCGATTGACTATTGATGGGATCGAGAACCACTAGAAAACTATTATTTTGAGTATGTACATTTACAACAACTTTGCACTTCTTTTAGCCTTGGTTAAATGTTCCAATTGGGCTCCTATGGCTAAGATGTGATCAATCAAGATTTATCTATTAAGGTTAAGATCATCTAGAGGTCAATGTTATTTTGGGTCTAAGGGTTAAGGTCACCAAGGCACCTCATTTACCTATTCTTCACTCCTTAGTACTTCATGTCCACATGTGTCTTTGGTCTTTAGCTTCCAAGAGCTCAACTAACTCACTAACATAGATATACACGTGATTGACAAATAAGGTGCACAAATCAGTACACTAATAGTTTAAGAGAAATTGTAGTCATTTAGAAGGTTCTCATGTGAAGGCTAACAAGGTGATTTTTGAGTGCAGCATTGGCTGAGGCTTATAAACCCTCTCTCCGTAAGGTTAAGCCTCCTAGGTTTTCACGTCAGCTAGCTCTCCAGTCCTTAAGCATTGTTGTGGGCCCCATTAGAAGCAAAGATATGTTGGTGGTTAAATGGGCAAAACCAATTGGTGTTTAGGTCAAGATAAATGTAGATGGATTGATGTAGGAAACTCGAGCCAATTAGGATGAGGTGGGGTATGTAGAGGTAGTTGAGGGGAATTTATCTTCACTCTCTCGAGCGGTTATTGGTTGGGCTCAAATATTAGGGCTGAAGCCTAAGCACTTGTTAAGGGCCTCTCCCTCTGTGTGGTCAGATGTTTCTCGAAAATAATCATCTAGAGTAATTCTATAGTAGTCAACATTTTCAACAGTATTTCCACATCATTGTGGAGCATGTGGTACTGGTGGGCCCAGTTCGCCTCTTTGAAACATAGAGCCAAAGCGAGGGTTACACACACACACACACACACACACACACACACACACACACACACACACACTCACACACCTAAAGAAGCTAATGGTGTGGCAGACGAGGTTGCTAGATTAGACGACAGTTCTCAGGCATAACATATTTTCCTCGACACATCCAGTTTTCCTTTGAGCATCTGAGGTCCGCTCTTCCTAGATAAGGTAGGGCTTGGGTATATATGGTTGGGTTAAGGGGTTCGTTACTTGTTTCCTCAGTGCTTTTCACCCGTGGTGGGTAGTATATGTTTGGTGGGTCCTGGCATTTTTTGTGTCGGGGTCTCGCACGAATGTATGTAATCCTGTTTATATTGTTTAATAAAAATAAAATAAGATTGCTTTTTAAGAGACAACATACTCTTGGTCTCAAACATTTGCCACAAGTCCAGAATGATGGAAGTGTGTACCAGATAAAGATTCATCTCAAACTTCTCTCCCCTAGGAGGAGAAAATGAGTCCTCAAACTTCATTCTCACATTGCATCATGTGGATATTTTCCTCGCCCTACCTCTTGATCGACGTGATATCTACCTCAAATCAAATGTAGACTCTAGTAGTGGGGCCCCAAGGAAGCTCCGAAAAGGTATGGCTTCGGTAGTTTATGCTAAATGCCCACACATCCTGAGAAGACAATTTTGGGGAGAGTTGGCCCAGCGGCATTCTCTGGGTTGTTTGTGGCGATTTCAACGCGATTTTAGTTGTGACAGAGAGGAGGGGATCAACTGCCTTCAATGCTCATAGCTCCACTAAATTTGCTGAGGGACTGAACAATGCTTACCTGGTAGATGTCGTTTTCACCGGCAGTAGATTCACATGGTGTAATAACCAAGCAGGGCAAGCTTGGGCATGGGCTAGATTAGACAGAGTGTGCTACAATAACTTGTGGTTTCAAGCCTTCCCTCCTGGTTAAACACCTCTGAAGGCAGAACTCATATCATGATCTGCTGCTTTTCTCCTTCCCCAGCCAACAAATATCCCCTCCAAAGCCATTCAGATTCCAACGCATGTGGACCTTGCACGAATCGTTCCTTGATCTAATGAGAAAGGCCTAGGTGTCATATATCATAGGAGATCTTATGCTAATGGTGCTCAGAAAACTCAAAAGCGTCAAAATCGCGCTTAAGGCTTGGAACAGGGACATTTTCGAGAACATTTTTCTCAAACTCAAGAGTGCTAAAGCTAATCTGCATAATGCAGAGAACACAGCTCAAAATTCTGAAGACCCTCGAGTCCAATAAGCCCTCCTTCTAGTCAGGGACAAACTCTCCCACTTTGAGCTCTGTGAGAAAGTTTTATGGAAGTAGAAATCTAAATTGCAATGGCTTCAGGAGGGTAATAGGAAAACCAAGTATTTTCATACATCTGCAATATGAAGAGCCAGAAAATCCAGAATTTTAGAAATTAAATTTGAAGGAGGAGCTCGGGTGGCTAACAGGGAATCTATCAAACGTGTCGCCATCGAATTCTACGAAAACCTCCTTCAGGCCGACATAGTTCACCAACTGGGTGAGATCCTCGATGTGACTCCCCGCTGTGTAGAAACAGAGGACAATAGGGCCCTTCTCCAAGAGCCATCAATCAAAAATGTCCACATGATTGTTAAAGCCCTTCCTCTTGATGGTGCTCCTGGCCTCGAAGGCTTCTCTGGAGCATTCTTACAAACCTATTGGGACATAGTTGGTGCAGATTGACTTGAATCAATGTGTACTTTCTTTAATGGAGGGACTCTCCCCAGAGATTTCTCTTCTACCCTGATATGTCTTATCCCAAAAATAACTTCCCCTGTTAATTTTTTTTTATTTCAGGCCTATTAGCTTATGTAACTGCGTCTATAAGATTTTGTTTCAAAATTATTGCTAACATGTTGTGGGGAATCCTAGTTAAAATCATCTCCGCTAAATAAGAGGTATTCGTGCAGGGCGGATCCATATTTGAGAATTGCGCTCCCCAGGAGGTCTTTCGTGATATAGACAGAAAAGTGATAGGAGGAAACATATTACTGAAGCTGGATATGGAAAAATATTATGATATTCTGAATTGAAACTTCCTGCAAGTGTTCTTGCCAGGTTTAGATTCAATAAAAAATGGATCTTACAGTTGAAAAATTGCTGGTCAAGCACTTGGTTCTCTGTCCTCATCAACGGCGAAGCGTGCCGCTTCTTCAAGTCTTCAAGAGGGCTACACTAAGGGGATCCCATCTCACCGGGCCTTTTCATCTTGGTAGCTGAAGTACTTAGCAAAGGCTTCGAGCAGCTAGTAGGGAGAGGTTTCTGCTAGCCATTCAAATCACGTAGGAGTTATCCCATGATTTCTCACCTCCTATTAGCGAATGACATGATTCTATTTGTAAACAGAGAAAATGATTCCCTTTGGAGATAGCTAAATTTCTTAATAGTTACAAGCAAGTGTCTAGTAAGAAAATTAACTCGCATAGGAGATTCTTCATCCTATCGGCTGGCCAATCGGAGTCTAGAGTGAGATCGGCTAAAAACATATTAGGTTTTAACAGAGGGTCCTCTCCATTTACCTACCTGGGTATTCCTATATTCCAAGGTAGACTGTGGAGGGCGTTCTTCCAAGTGTTGATTGATAAAATCCATCACAAGTTAGCTTTTTGGAAATCTAAGATCCTATCCTAGGCTAGTAGACGAACACTGATTAACCATGTGTTTCTATTATTCCCATCCATACTCTTGCAGCCTTTGATGTGCCTGGCAATCTCTTAGATGAGCTCCAAAATTCTTTCTTTGATTTCCTATGGGGATGGGAGGGAAATAGAAAAAAGTGTCACTGGCTAAGATAGAAAAGAATTGCCCTTCCAAAATCTGAAGGTGGTTTGGGACTATGAAGCCTCAAAGCAGTGTTGAAGGCTTTTTTTCTGAAAATGGCTTGGTATGTCCATTTAAGGGGTGATAATAACTGTTGGTCCAAATTCATACAAGTGAAGTATGCTCCAAATATCCAAGAAATGCAAAGAGCGAGCCTTGCTCCATTCGCTTCTCCTATATGGAAAAAGATTTATAAATTGAGCCCTCTTCTGGCTGTCCGCTCACACTGGTTAATCAGGAGAGGGGAGTGCAGCTTTTGGAATACTGATTGGATGGGCCTACGACCCCTCAATGAGTGGAGTTTACAACCCCCCCAATCAGCCAAGGTAAATGAGGGCCACAGGGTTGGAAATCACCCGCCCAAGTTTGCCACCTCATACCACAAAACAACCATCAACCACATCTCAGATGAGGGTTTCTGCACATCGCCTTCCGATGACAGGTACATGTGGTCAGATGCAATCTTAGGCGAATTCTCGGCTAGTCTAGCTTGGCAGCACAATATCAGAACTCACGTAGATAAGAAATCCTGGTCGAAATGGGTCTGGCATGCGAAGCTCCCTCCTAAGCTATCATTCCTTTCTTGGAAAATCATCCACAATGCAGTCCCAACGGATGAAAAGATTCAAAGAAAAGGCATCTTTATCGTGTCTAAATATACATGCTGCTCTTCGATAGTTATGCCACAGATCAAATCAATCAACCACGTTTTCGCCTTGGGAGGCAAGGCAAGGCAAGCTTGGAGCCATTTTAGATGGCTTTTCAACTTGGATGGGCCTACACATTCAACTACATGGGGCCTAGAAAATTATTCATGGGCTTCATCCATGCCCGCCAACAAGAGTTTTCCCCTGCGGGGACTCATCCCCTCTATTATCTTCTGGGAGTTATGGAGAGCAAGAAACACTACCCGTTTTGAAGATGCAGAGACTTTCGGCTCTAGGGTTATCTTCCACATACATCGCTGGCTTAGACTCATTGGCCCCCTCCTGACTCCACCAAAATTTGTTATGTTGTCCATGTCAATCACTCTTAATGCATTAGGGATACACATTCCAACTACAGGACCACCAAAATTCAGGTTGTAAATTGTATCAGACCTCAGCGAGGTTAGATCAAACTCAATGTCGATGGTTCGACTCCAGAAAATCCGAGGCCCTCAGGGGGAGGAGGACTGGGCAAAAATATCGATGGAGACCTCCTATTTTCTTTCACTTATAGTTACAGCTTCGACACCAACACACGAGCAGAGATCAAGGCTATTCTTGATGGCCTCGCCCTTTGTGCGAGGTTTGGGTTCTCCAAAGTGGAAGTCGTGAGCGACTTTAAGTTTGTCGTGACAACCCTCTCTACCCAATCTTCAATCTCGTGGCCATTGTGGTATTGGAGGGCTAGGATCAAGTCACTCATGCTTAGTATGGAGGTGCAGTTGGCCCACATCCTAGGGAGGCTAACTCCCCTGCAGATGGGTTGGCTCGGTTGGGAAGTGATGGCCAAGAAAACTATTTGTTCCGATTGAGGGGAGACCTCCCCCGAAGATTTGTGGCCTACTGTTCTTGGACAAAGTAGGGATGGGCAGCCTGCGTATGGGCTAACCGCCTTCTGTGTTTTCCTGCCTTTCCTGGTTTTCGTCGTTTCACGATAGGTGGGCCCAATTCAAGGGGCCTACCCGAATCATATGATGTAAACACAGAATTTTTTGATCCATTGAAATGAAAATTTCTCCTTTAAATAAATAAATAAATCAAAGAAAAAGAAGAAGAAAAAGGGAATCAAGAGCTATCCTTTGATTAGGGAAGAGTGAATAATTAAAAATGGCACAAGTGTACTTATCACCCTTGTGAATGAGTTTTCTTACCAAAGAGATTGTTAGGCAGTTACTTCTTGCTTAAATGACTATCAGGCAGATAAATGACTATTTTGTACAAGTTCCGCGGGCATATGTAACAATTCGTGGATTTCCATAAAAAGCAAAAGTACGAGTGTGTGGTGGCTTGTCATCTTGCACCAACTTTGAAATGATGTTGCACCAACTACAGGCAATGAGCACGGGCCGGGTGCACTAGGGTAGTATCATGTTGTGCCAGCTCTGGCACGTAGCGCGAAGTGGGCTTGGAGGTCTAGTGTCAAAGCTTAGTGAGTGCCAGATGGAAACGCCCGGTGCGGGATAGAAACTGTTGGTTCAGCACAAGTTAGCAGAGACGATTTTGTGCCAGCCTTTGGCTGTGCAGGTTTTGGTTGGCATCTAATTACATGCCAACCCCTGGCCATGTGGATAATGGTTTTGTGCCAACTTATGTGTTACGGTCGAATGACCCTCAAGAACTTTCTTAGTATGAAGATTGGCTTATGAGGATCCAACAATTAATTGTACGTACAAGATGTTTGCTCATCGATCTAAAGAACTAACAGGAAAGAATGAAGAAATTGTTGTACTTTGAAAGAAACTGCAAGAGGTGAACTTGTGCATTGCGCACTTGGAACCTGCCACGCGAGGATGTGGGAAGGAGTCAAGGAAGAAAAAACACCTTCACATGATATGTTTAATTGGATTAATGGATCAACAAAAGTTGGTCTTTTTATCACACAAGAAGCAAGGAAAGAAAGGAAAAAGGGAATTTCAGGAGCAAAATATTTTGTTTGGTTTGCGACGTAATCCAAGAGCCCACCCAAATCAAGAAGAAAAAGCCTTCTCAAATCCCTTGCTTCTTTGGTGTTTTATTTATTTATTTATTTTTGTTTTTTTATGTAGCTGTGAGCAGGCCTTTTGTAATATTATTGATCGGCACAAAAGATACCCCTACCTAGTAGGGATAAAGACAAAGCTTCTTGCAAGAAAACTATACATAGAATGGGATCCTTCAACAAAAATTACAGATGCACCATTTACAAAGATAGAAGCCTTCAACGAAAAAATTCAGAGACACCCCTAAATGAATTCAATCCAACCGAAACATATTTGATTGCTGTTGAGATGCAAAGGGAGATCTTTGCCTGAAAGAAGATGCTTCTCAAGCCTCTTACTTTGAAAAATGCCATCTTATTAGCATTCAATCAAAAGTCCTTACATAATCCTTACAAAATTGGCAAAGAAGATTTTTTATCATTCCCTTAACTAGTGTGATTAATGTCACAGAGATTTCCAAAATCTCGCGATATTAGACTAGAAAATTAGTTAAACAATATTATCGAGCAAATATCATGAGATTTTCAAAATCCAGCACTTTTTAATTCTTGCGATTTTATCATTAAGTTATTGCAATTTTTAGGAAATAATATCTAAAAGTTTGAATAAATTAATTCTTTTCTAAAGTTTAAAATTTTTAAATCATTTATTACTTTATAAAAAATATGCTTTAATACCTTATTTTCAGCCAGATTTTCAGGGTATTATCCTGAAAAAAACGAAAAAAAATCTAGTTACTAAAATATTAGCTAGAGTACTCTTGGATTCCTGCCAACATTTAAATTTCAAATAGGACGGAGATGGCCACTCACGTTGCCTAGAACCGACGTGGCTAGCAGAGGATGTGGATTGGCTGGTGACCCTATACCAGTCAGGTACATCGTGGAAAAGCTCCAAGGACCCACCATGATGTATGTGCTTATATCCACGCCGGCCATTTAATTTTTTTTAGCTCATTTTAGGGCATGAGCCAAAAATGATGTGTATGACCATTCGACAGAAAACAGTAGGAATTGTGGTGGCCCATAAGAAGTTTTCCACAGTAAGACTTCAATCCCCATTGTTTCCTTTTTCTTTTTCTTTTTTTCTTAATGCATAAATCTGCATCAAACAAAAACATTCCATTTGCTAAGTCCTGGTAAACTCAACTACCAAACATCAAAACTTCAAATCAAGAAAATTAAGGATTGATACTATCCATCAGATGGGCGCGGCCTGGTCCGACTCAATCCCCATTGTTTCCTTATGTTATTTTGTGCTCCACTTGAGCTTTGGATCTGCTTCATTTTTAGGTTCATGTCCTGAGCTGAAAAAATTGGATAGACCGTGGATAAAACACAAACATCATGGTTGCCCATAGAGCTTCTTTTCGACTAGTTACTTGGCTGGTGTACGGTTCACCAGCCAATTCGCGTCTGCAGACGATCAAGCGTGCAGCTTGGTGGTGTCGACTGCCTTGATCGATCCTAGCCCTTTATGTAAGTGAGGCCCACCTTTATATATATATATATATATATAAATATATATATATATATATATATATATATATATATATATATATATATATATATATATATATATATATCCCACCTGCTTCATTGAAACAAAAAGAAATTTACAACCTGAGCTAATTCTGGCGGGGCAACAATCAGGCCCTCTTATCATAAGCTATACAGGCCTATTATAAGCTATACAGGAAAAAGAAAAACGAAAAAGAAGGGGCGACCACAATAAGGAACCGCGTGCGCCAATCGGATCGACCCGAGGCCCACCTGCGCTGCATCAACATGATCCCGAGTGTACAATAGTGTTGTGGATTAGGATGAATCATATTTATTCAGTGACAAACTAGTACAATCAATTATAGAGTGCCTAACCATAACACTTGGGGGAACGAAAATGGGAAAACGTGTCAATCTTCCAGATATAAAGTTATTTTCTGTGGGGTAAAAGTCTCAGTTTCTCTTTTTATCAAAACTTAATCATGACAGTACGGGAGAAAGGACAAGGACTTTTCGCTTCCATTCGAGCCATTTTTTTCTCGGGAGAGTACTTTCATTTATAACCAATCTGACTTTTCTAACGCAAGGATATGACCAGGTTTTCGATTTGGAAAATGCTGCTCAAAATTGCAATTTGAATGAATCTGAACCATACACGTGGAGGACTGCTTAGTCAAATCTTCCATCATTCCTTGCATACGCATGTTCATATGTTTTTAAAATGAATGAAGCGTGATCTAAACGTACTAGTCTTCTCAATAAGGATAATATACATACCTGCAGGAATTACCGACAGGAATAGAAGTCAATGAATAGAAAATAATACATCTAGACTTGTGATGGAAAATATGATCATTTCTATATACACAAAACATGTGGCCTATGTATTTCTTTATTCGGTTCTACGACTTAAAGTTATTGTCGGCCGAGTTGAAATTACAAAGAAATGACGTTTTCCTTGCAAGATTTTGTTAAGGTTTGATAAAAAGACCAAAAAAAAAAAAAAACGTTCACATTTGAATTTAGAAGTCCACCAATAGACAGCCATGATCACTTCATTTGCCTGTCTACTTAGGGTGCTGAGCACGTAGCAACAACTTGCCACATAACCGGGGCCCACTGTGGCGTGTGCAGGATATCCAACATGTCCAGGAAGGTATCCCCACCATGAAAGTTAATTAGAGGCCCAAAACTCCATCTAACAGTGATGTGGGCCACCACATGAATATGATATTTTTAACTGGTTGTCCCTTTTTTTTCTGTAATGTGAAGCACATCATGCCAAGTCAGCCTCACCCCTCCATAGATTCTATGCATACAAGGCCTTATACACAAAGTTTATTTTATTTTAACTTTAAAGAGAGCAAATAAATATAAATTAAAGGGAATTTTACAAAAATAAATAAATAATAATAATAATAATAAAGCGAATTTTATATAATAATAATAATAATAATAATAATAATAATAATAATAAAAGTATTTAATTAACATCCAGTTTACATTTTCGTACTTAAAAAAAAAGGTTTGAATCAGCTACATCATTAATATAACCAATTGTCCTTAGAGTACCTTCCATTAGATTTATTAGCCATTCTATTTGCCATGCCAGCAAGGGGATCACTGGTTCAAGTGGGCTCCACCATGATGTTTATTTGAAATCGGCCTTGACCACTAGTTGGTCAATATTAGGCAAATGGCTGAAAAATCTGCCCCATCCCTGATTCACGTGGACCACATTATTGGAAACAATGTACCGGTCAATGTTCACCTTCCAAACTATTTCCCTTGAAGTGGACTCATGTACTGAATTGAATTTTAAGACTAGCTCATAGAGGTGGGCATCGAGTCCAGCCAGACCGGATTGGGTCCAACTCGACTCAGTCCGAAACTTTCAATGCACTGACCCAAACTCAATTCGATCTAGGACCGAGTCCGGATCCTCTGACTCGATCCAATCCATTGCACTGCTGGCCCAACCCGAACCGAGTTCGACTCAGTCAAGAAAACCTACTCGGATCGGGTTGGGTACGGTTCGGATCGAATCTTCGGTTTTCCTTTTTTTTTTTTTTTTTTTTGTAGTGTGGTCCACTTGATCTTTAGATCTATCTTATTTTTCAGCTAAAGCCTTAAGACAAGCCTGTCAAATGGATGGACGGTTTGGATATAACACATACCTCATTAACAGACCCACAGAACTTACTGACGTCAATACACCAATGTGTACTGCACACATGCCAGTCCACTTCACTTACTTGAGAGGGGTTACGGGTTACCCTCCCATTAAAACATTCATAATCAGTTTTTGGGCCCACCAAGGTGTGGTTCACAAATCCATACCATCCATTCTATGTGTCCCACTTGGATGAGGGGTCATACCAAGTTTCAGATACATCTAATTTTTAGGTGGGCCCCACCAAGTGTTTTTATATATTTTAGGAATGTCTTCACATGATTTTAGATGGTATGGCCCACCTGAGTTCCATATAGGGCTGATTTTTGGGATATCCCATAATTTAAAGGGGACCCATCAAATGCACAGTGTTGATGTTAGACATGCATCGTTATGGGGCCACACAGCTCGACCTCATGGGAAGTTCCCATGAGCTCGACCGCATAGAACCATTTCCCTTTATATTTCTTTTCTTATGGCAAACTGGTAGTTTGGCAATGCTCAGTGCTCGATGCACCTCGAGCCGAAGGCCTGAGAGAACGGATTGGCTACTCCCCTACCACCAGGTATTTGGTGCTCTGTGGACCCCACAATGATGTATTTATTTCATCCATTCCGTCCATCTATTTTTCTAGATCACTTTATGGTATTAAACAAAAAATGAGGTATATCCTAGTCTCAAGTGGACAACATTATAGGAAACAATGTTGAATGAACATTGTGCGGATCGAATCAGATCAGATCCAATCGGATCAGATCGGTCCGGATTGGCCACTGATCCGAACTCAACTCGATGTACAGTCGGATCTGAGTGGGCCTCCTCGATCTGACCCGATCATGCCCTTCGGTTCAAATCAGATCGAGTCGGATTCATCCGATCGAATCGAATTCTACCTAGCTCTACTAGCTCATATGTAAATTTTGGTATGACATCTAATGGTAGGGATGAATTTCATATCATAATCATAGAGGGCTTTATAAAAATCAAGGGTGAATGTCTCTCTCCCCCACTACCTCCTTTGGTATGTGGATCACTCTACCTAATTTTATGGCCTTGCTACTAACATGGGATTAGGCATCAAATGGCTCGAGTGGATCTCACATACACATCATGTTGACCCTAACACATGTACCCTAATTTTTTACCTGGCCCATCAAGATGTGCATGTTAGCCATTAGATGTGTAATCCCACAATAGGTCTACTGCTAAAAACTTAAGTTAACTCGTGATTTAGGTGGGTGATTGCTTCCTTACTCATGGCTTAGTCGTATACTCACAAGAGTTTCGACACTAAAGGCATGTTTGGGAGCGTTGATTTGGAACACCCTGGATTCACAACCCCTTGGATTTGGAATCCTCCCGTTGTGTTTGGCACCCTGGATTCAAAATCCCCTATAATCCAAAAGTAGTTATGCATAGTATATTTACCGAGGTTTGAATTTGATTACTAAATCAATATTGATATTTATCATTAGTATACGTAAGTAATATTTGACATAATGGTTATAACAAGCCCGTTGAAATATATACTTTGCATGAAAAGGATGAAATTCCAAGTCTAGGATGGGTCACAATCACAAGAGCACATTCGAGTGACTAACTAATGATTTTTAACCACCGATGACAATATTTGGATGGTGCAGATTATCCTTAAGTGACAATCTAATTGTTTTGGGATATCATCAGTGGCCCATGTGACTAATAAATTAGAAACTTAGTGACACATGTTACACATGCAACTCTTGGAAGTACTTTAGATGTAATACAAGCGTTTACCTTAGATTTCAAACCCCTCTTTGAGGGGATATGAAATCCTTTGGATTTGAACCCAAGTTACTTTATGGTGTCAAAGATGCCAAGGAATTCGAAATTCCCTCAAATCCCCTCAAATCCATGGTACCAAAGGACCCTAAGGTCATGGGTTCAAGTAGCCATTGTTGTGCATGTGGGTGTGAGTGGTGTATGAGCGTATGTGCTTATAATAAAATAAATAAATAAATAAATAAAAAGAGTTAAGTGACACCAAATGATAAAGCTGAGAAAGCAATGTCCACCCTTGAATTTTACAAAGCCCGCTATGATGATTATATGAAATCAACTCGCACCATTAGACACTGCACTAAAATTTAGGCCTAAAGCTAAAAAAACAGGCCCATTTGTGATTCAAAATGACAACAACAGCGGAAGAGTTCCAAGTATGAGAATTGCCTAATACTCTATTTTCAACCGTGTGGCCTATCTAATCATGGATAGAGTTGAGTTTTGGAACCTAGGCGTAATAAGGGATGATGCACCTAGTGGTCCAGGTATGATTTCACTTAAACATTATAATGGTGCCTGCACGAGCTACCCATGCACCCATTTGCTTGTACGGCAGACCTGCATTTAATAATTCCAAAGGAAAGGTACAATAATCATAATTATTTAGAATAATGAAAAAGATTACTGAAATCCTCTTAAAAAAGATACCACCAAGTAAATTTCATATTACATAAGTAAAATTTTTAAAATTAATATATATATATATATATATTAAAAAATAAAAATAAATAATAATAATAACTGAGAATGTTACAGGTCAACGGTTGACCAGAGGTTACCTTATTCCCAGCCGATAACTTACAGCCGATCATTTGCATGCGGCATCCAACTGGTCCAATAGGTTGGCCACATCATAAGGATCACCTCATCCATAGTTTAGCTCTGTCCACTCATCCAGTGGGCCACAACACAGAAAACAATGTGTAGCCACTGGTAAATAATAAAATAAAAGTGTAGCTCACCTGGGGATATCAAAATAGATGTGATGCGTAGCCACTGCTAAATAACGATTAGTGTGGCCCACCTGGTACATAACAACATAGTTGTGTATTTTGTTAGAATTGGTTACACATCGTTTTCTATGGTATGGCCCACGTTATAAGTGGACGTGACTGATGTTTACATCAGGTGATCGTCGTAACGGGGACAATCTATCTGACGAGTTCGATGTGGCATGCACAGAGAGGATGGAAGTTGTTCAACGGGTGGATGCTATTCTTTATAGTATGTACAAACATTTCTTGTGGTTGTTGTATAATGTAATTTCATATTTTATGTTAGGAAAAAAAAAATGTAATTTCATATTTTATGTTAGAAAAAAAAAAAATGTAATTTCATATTTTATGTTAGAAAATGCAAGGGCAAGCATCGGGTGATCCAAACTGTTGATACTATGGGCCCATTTTCGATCATTGAGGCACCAAAAATTCATGGGATTAACGGATCAAAAATCTTTAATAGCTGACAAGGTAATCTGACGGCTAAGATTGAAAGTAAAATTCCAAGAGTAAATAATTCCATTCTTTGGGAATTTTGGAGCATGAGGTATTTAGGATATGATCAGCATCTTTGTACAACATACATGGTGTTCCGGGGATACGGTCCTATGGTTGAGTAATCCTGACCATTGATTTATCGTGTCCCACTACAGATGCATTATGGTACAAAGATCTCGTTGAAAGGACAATCCTGACCTTTTAGAATTGTCCTATGGAGAGGCAATTTAGAAGATAAACACAAATAGCCCTAATTTGGTGATTATGTTATTCCAAATTGAGAGATTTTTCGCGCAAGCTCCATTGGATGTGTCCTTCAAGAGGCGAATGGTATAGATTACTGAACCATGGCCCTGCTTACTAAAGTGGAGAATGGCTGTATAACATGCAACGTTGTCGACCGTTTGTATTATATTTTTCCCATTTCTTTCTTAAATACCGGAGATTTTCAGCTGCGTTGCGGCCCACGTACAATTTATTTTCCTCTCTTGTATCAAGGGCAGTTTAATCCTCAACCCACCCTACATTCACAGTAGTCTAAAATTAAGACCTCCGGTAAATCACTCTTAAGACCAGTTTGTATGGCAAAATCCAATGAAAAAAGCAAATTGTTTTTCATTGAATAGACTTTTTTTTTTTTTTTTTCAAAAAAAGGGGGCTATTTATATCATTATATCATCAAAATATACATATGGGCAGCCCCATGATAGAAAAAACTGGGGGAGCCTATCATGGCAAAAGACCAAAACTCTGCACAAAAACAGAACCAAAAAGGGCGACATCAAGATACCCTAACCGTGCCTAGCCCAACCTTATCAAGGAAGAGAAGCCCTCTAACCTGCTATGGAAGCTCAGAAAGGCAATCAAACCAGGAGAAATATTGGGATGTGCTACCTAAACGGGCCATATAATCAGTGGGGGAATTGTTTTCCCTAAAGACATGCACAAAGCTAATCTGACCTCAGAGCTTCAACTGGTTGATCCTGTTCAACCAGGAATTCTATTTCCAGCCTAACTGAGAGACCCCATTAAGAACATCAACAACCAGCTACGAATCAGATTCTTCAATGACTTGGAAGAAGCCCCTTTGTAGACAGTGGGATAAGCTGTCGTGTGTGGCTCGTAACTCAGCGAAGGTGTTCGAGCCGACTCAATAAGCTGCAAAAAAGGCAAAAAGAAATTCGCCCTTGTCTCCCCTTCATACACCATCGCCACCAGATCTACCAGGATTCCCTCTGGCAAAACTAGCCACAATAATTTTAACCCATCCAGATGAGGGCCTCACCCATTTAACCAGCAAGGCCCGACCATTGGGGCTCCCATTCAAAGACATAGCACCAGTCCCCTGACAAACAAGGCAGCCGGAAGCAGGGGTAAGAGGAATCCGGATAGGAGAATCTAAGTGCGAAATCCACCACCTGACTCTTGAAAAGACAATTGAGAAGGACACAGGTGTACTCTCAAAAACTGCTACATTTGGGATTTCCAGATTTCCCAAATAATTAGGCGCGGAGACAGCATCTGAACTGCAGATTTCCTCGGACTGGAAGATGCCGAGTCCATCATTGCAATAACCTGACTTCAATGGCTAATGCCACCATCACGTTGATTTCAAACATCCTCCCAACTGCATTCCAAAGACGCTACGCTAATCTACTACCAATGAACAAGTGATACAAGGATTCCTGCCCGTGCGACTAAGTATCTTGAAGGGCATGACATATACATCTGGATGCAAGGTGGATACCCTGAGATTGGACCACACAATCCATAGGAACCACGTCGCGCAACACTTTTTAGATGAAAAGGGAGATTTTAGGTGGTAATTTAGCATGCCAGACCCATTTAGACCAGCTCTTTCATGGACTGGGAACCCTACTGATTTTCCAAGCTAATTTGACAAAGAACTCGCTTGAATGGGTCAAAGGCCAAAATGGCAAATCTGGACCATCCGAAAGGCAAAATCTGGCTTGAAAACTGAAGTCGATGATGCTCTGAGGGAGGAAACCAAACACCGCAGAAGGAGGAAAGGGGTCGATCCGTCTAAGGAACTGATGAACGTGTAAGTTCAGCAGTGCATCTGACACATCTGATTCTACTAACTGATGGAGCAGGCTGTTCACTCCCCAAGTATAGGGTTGTGATGTAGTAATAAACTCGGTAAGACCGAGGTCGAATCCACAGGGACTGATACCTGTACGTTATCTGAAACCAAGTAGAACTAGAACTAGACTAAGATGTGATCTAAACCAAATAGAATTTAAGGAATAATTATGGAATAATTATCTAAAGCTTTAAGGAATTCAGAGGAAGGAAACTAGGGATTCAGAGGATCCACTTGTAGAGATCAGGGAGATCTTATGCCTGCATCAAGGATTATGGAATTCAAACTGAACTTACTTGATCTGGTTTTCAAGAGATGAAAGGTATATGAATTAGAATGGATTCCATCACTACACCATGCCCAGGAGACAAAGCAAACAACATGATTAAACTAATTACCAACCAATCAACAGTGCATGAAAGTTAGGAAGGGTACCATCATCCAACCATGCCCAGGAGACGATGGTGAACAACAGGGCCTCCTGACGTCATAAACATCAAAAAGGAAAAAGAAATATTCAAAGCCATTGCAAACCCATTGTAATTTCAGTCACAACAGACCATTAAAGACGAAGAAAATATTCCTTTAATAATCGACTTAAAAACAAATTCAGTCCATGAATTAAAAACATAGAATAGAATCTCCCATCTCGCTACAAGCTTCACCTCTTAGCCCTAGCTAAGAGGTTAGCCGACCATGATTAGGCTAAACTCTGATTAGAAAGAAGAAGAAGAAAGGAAAAGAAAATAAGGCAAAACTTCCCTTTCCTCTTCTAGTCTTCTCGTTTACCAAAGCCAAGCTCCTCACGTTTCCTGCTACTCCACACGCTGCCAGCTCTCTCTCTCTCCAGCCACGTCTAGCAGAAAACCAAGCTCTATCTTCCCGTTCCAACCACCACCCACTGACAGCAGCCAAAACCGAGCCCTCCTGCTTCAGCGCTCTCCCTTCACTGTTTTCCTCTTTCCTTTCAATGCTCCCCTACGTGCAGCAGCAGCCAACCTCCACACGATCTCCTCTTTCTTCCTTCACATGCGCTAGGATGCCCCCTCAGTCGAATGGAGAGGTGTTATTTATAAAGAGAATTCGTGCACAAGTCATATTCCAACCAGGAGTTGGATTTCATTCTTGCGCATCCTGTTTTTACACAGGGACGATCGGATGCTGATTGTTGTCCACTGATTCACTTTCGATCCCATCTGTCAGCATGAGGACAGACAAAATCCCCTTACCTATCATCTGGATGGTCCGGATCATGGTTTTGATCAACACCGAAATCGTACAATAGCCTGCAAAAGTCAGCCTGCGCCCGGACGTGAAAACAGGGACTGTGTATTCATTACGCTGTGATGCTGGTGGGGTCCATACTCAGATTCAAATGAAAAATCCAAGCCGTCCACCAGATTGCTCTCGGAATTTCGGTCGGGAACGGAAGGTTTTTGGCTGTCCGTTGATGTGGCCTGCAGAATTATCACCTGACCGTTCGCGCCTCGTCCGAACGGTTGAAATCTGCTCCGTACTCCTTCTAGGAAAAATTCCACCTAGGTGTGGGTCACGCCCTCCCTCTGGACTTGGTGGACGGTTCAGAAGGATGATTTGGATGCTGAATGGGCCCCACTGCTGAAAAATGGACGAACGCTGTCCGTCCGCTGTTCGTCCGTGCTCGAGAAGGAGAGGGAGACGAGTCTCCGTCGCTGACCGGGGGACTTTGGTCCAGTGCACCGCGGGCGTACGTCTGCTGTGTGCACGGGCCGTGTAAAATGGGCCCCACCCTGATGTCTTATGCAAAATCCAATCCATCCATCCGTTTTGCCATCTCATTTTAATCGTGGAGACCAAATTTACAGCGTATCCTGATAGCAGGTGGGCCCCATATCACTGTTTTGGTGGCGGATCTGTCCGTTGAGCCACTTTTATTGGGATCTGAGGGTTGAAATTTGATGTGTACGGTTAATTCATGGTCCTCAGGCCACATATGAAGTTTCGACTTGATCAGATGGTGGGAACCCTATGATCTTGTATTCTGGACGTCTTTTAGGCCTGTTTAAGATGAGTGGCTAGACTTTCTCTGATCTCTGACGTGTAATTCTGTCGATCTTGGGTCTCTGGAGTCCGTCCCATGCTTTGGTGTCATTAGAGCGTTAAATCCATGCTTTAAGCACCCTTTTCGGTCCAGGCTCGTACATACACTCTGCGTTACAAACACGATTAATTAGGCCATTAAGCGGTATCATGCGTGTAATTCTATTCAAAAACTGGGTCTGATATGAAATGTTTGACCCTCAACACAACCCCCAACAAGCATTTTGCTAGTCCCGAGCAAAGTATGCAAAAAATAAGTTGAGAATTACAGAACAATTTCTATAAAATCGAATGATTTTTGAAAAACAATCCAGATCCTAGAATTCTATGATTCATGAATGTTGGGCATTACTTTCTCCTGAACTCGAGCACGCGATAATTTCATAGTCGAGTTCAAAGTATTAATCCATCAATCAGAACAATTCTAAGCATAAAGTTCCATGGGTGTATAGTATAATCTTGGCTTATTAATATGAAACTCACTTCTCAATTTCAGGATATTATTGGTCACCAATAAGCTAATTCATGATAACCAAAACTTTCCTCACAAATCATCTTTTCATTTCTCCAGCTTTTGATTTTTCCATTAAAAGTAATGCCAAGAAGGGGAATCAAATCCTCACCTACAGGGAGCAAACCTATGGTGAAGACCATTGCCTATCCTTTTCTGACTGGCTACTTTGGGAAATTGAACCTTCACCTATAGGGAGCAAACCTATGGTGAAGATTATTCGCCCAATCCTTTCAATTTTCTTAGGCCAGTTCTTTTCATGCTTAGTGAGTACCACGTTAATCCTTCAATATCAGACTGAAACCTTACTATGCAAGCGAGATGTGTCTTGCGAATTCATGACTCAATCAATGTTTACAAATTCTAATAATGGATTAACAATTCAAACTTAGCTGTGAAATTTAATAGATAACCAAATCCAAGAGTCGTAAATTACCAACATCATGTATTTTGCAATTCCCAGTGTCCCAGATGGCCATCAAAATCACTTTGAATTCATATGAAATTCCAGAAAAATTTAAAATTTTCACAATTTTCGATTAGGACTAAGAAAACACTAATTAGGAAACCTAATCTCCCACCCCCAACCTAAGATCTACATTCTCCTCAATGTAAAAGAAATAGGCATGCAATGCACATGGGACAACGAAAATATAAGAGGAGTGATGGAAAGATAGTACCTGGATAAAAGAATCAAGAGGCTTTCCATAGCTATTTACGTAAAAGGGGGTCAGTACAAGAGAGAAACCAATCAGAAGTAAAATAAAAAATAACAAAAAATAAAATCCCACCTATACCACTTTCGTAGGTGCTCTCGATTGCATTTAGCGTATGCAACAAGCCTTTAAACCCCTACGTTGCCCCTAATGGACGAGTTGTAGTCTCGTGAGGGTTTGCAGTAATGTTACCCACAAACATTGAACTAACTAAAAAAAAATGAAATGAAATGAAGAACTGGGTTGCCTCCCAGGAGTGCTAAGTTTACCGTCTTCAGCCAGACAAATAAAACAACTACCCTAGTCCTATGAAAGCGATAAACCCACCTATACCTCCATCAGACTAGGAGATCAATCCTGGTAAGCAGGATCAGTCAGAGGTATGGACATATCCTTGAATCAAATTTCTCGACAAATGGTTTCAATCGATGTCCATTGACTTTAAACTCCTTGTCATTGTCAGGATCTCTAATCTCAACGGCTTCATAAGGAAAAACAGTAACAACAATGTAAGGGCCGATCCAACGAGATCGAAGCTTACCCGGAAAGAGATGTAATCGAGAATTGTACAAAAGGACCTTCTGACCAGGCGTGAATGATTTTTGCAAAATGTGTTGGTCATGAAATGCTTTCATCTTGTCCTTGTAAATTCTTGAATTATCGTACGCATCATTCCGGATTTCCTCCAGTTCATTCAATTGAAGTTTGCATAGCGAGCCAGCGTTGTCCAGATTGAAATTAAGATTTTTGATCGCCAAGTACGCTTTATGTTCCAGCTCCACAGGCAAGTGACAAGCTTTCCCATAGACAAGTCTAAAGGGAGACATTCCAATAGGGGTTTTAAAGGCAGTACGGTATGCCCATAAGGCATCGGTCAATCGGATTGACCAATCCTTACGGTCAGGGTTAACCGTTTTCTCCAAAATGTGTTTAATTTCCCTATTAGAAATCTCAGCTTGCCCACTTGTCTGTGGGTGATATGGGGTGCTCACCCTATGAGAGATACCGTATTTCTTCATTAAGTTATCGAATGGTCTATTATAAAAGTATGAGCCCCCATTACTAATGATGGCTCGAGGCGTTCCGAATCGAGAAAGGATGTTTTCTTTTAGGAATTTAATAATTGTGCGATGGTCATTAGTTCGACACAGAATCGCTTCGACCCATTTAGTGACATAATCCACGGTGAGCAAA
This sequence comes from Magnolia sinica, assembly GCF_029962835.1. Taxonomy (NCBI): domain Eukaryota; kingdom Viridiplantae; phylum Streptophyta; class Magnoliopsida; order Magnoliales; family Magnoliaceae; genus Magnolia; species Magnolia sinica. The sequence continues at coordinate 55,724,955 of NC_080588.1, forward strand.
ATATACAGATTTCCAAACGATTGGGGGAATGGTCCCATGAAATCGATGCCCCAGCAATCAAATGCTTCAATGATAAGAATGAGATTCAAAGGCATCATATTTCGATGGGGCAATGCTCCCAATTTCTGACACGCTCACAAGCTTTGCAAAACTCATGAGTGTCCCTAAACATAGTGGGCCAGTAAAAGCCACACTGCAGAATCTTGGCTGTGGTCTTTTTAGCAGAAAAGTGACCACCACAGGCTTATGAGTGACAGAAGGAGATGACGCTCTGATGCTCATCGTCTGGTACACATCTCCTTAGGATTTGGTCCGGGCAATATTTAAATAAGTAAGGATCATCCCAGAAAAAGTTGCGCACCTCGGTGAAGAATTTCTTCTTATCTTGCGCAGTCCACTGTGTCGGTATGGCACCTATAGCAAGATAATTAGCAATATCAGCAAACCAAGGTGAATGGGAGACTCTGAACAGTTGTTCATCAGGGAACATATCATTGATATGAGTCGTCTCAAGGGACTCAGAGGTATTAAGGCGAGAAAGGTGATCGGCCACTACGTTCTCTACTCCCTTTTTATCTTTAATTTCCAAATCAAATTCTTGGAGTAGAAGGATCCATCGTATCAAACGGGGCTTAGAATCATTCTTCGAAAGAAGATACTTAAGTGCCGCATGGTTTGTGTAGATAATGATCTTGGATCCAATCAAGTAGGACCTAAATTTGTCCAAGGCGAACACTACAGCTAAGAGTTCCTTTTCCGTAGTCGAGTAGTTCACTTGGGCAGAATTTAAAGTTCTACTTGCGTAATGAATGACGTAGGGCCTCTTATCTTTTCTCTAGCCTAGGACCGCCCCAAGAGCATAATCAGAAGCGTCGCACATAAGCTCAAAAGGAAGGCTCCAGTCGGGTGGCTGCATGATAGGAGCAGTGGTTAAGTGCCCTTAAGCTTGGTGAAAGCTTCCTGGCATTGCTCAGTCCACTCGTACGGAGCATCCTTTTAAAGAATACTACATAAAGGACGAGAGAGGAGGCTAAAGTCCTTTATGAATCGCCTGTAAAATCCTGCGTGTCCTAAGAAGGATCGCACGTCTCTGATGTTCTTAGGTGGAGGTAGGTTAGAGATAAGATCGATTTTTGCCTTATCTACCTCGATTCCCTTGGACGAGATGATATGCCCAAGGACAATTCCCTTCTGAACCATGAAATGACACTTCTCCCAATTAAGTACCAAGTTCTTCTCTTCACATCTTTTTAGCACATATTTAAGACTTTCCAAGCACTTACTGAAAGATGGACCGTAAACAGAGAAATCATCCATGAAGACCTCTAGATATTGCCCCACCATATCAGAAAAGATACTAAGCATACATCACTGAAAGGTGGCAGGGGCATTACATAGCCCGAATGGCATCCTTCGATAGGCAAAGGTGCCATAAGGACATGTAAATGTGGTATTTTACTGATCTTCAGGGGCTATCTCTATCTGGTTGTAGCCCGAATACCCGTCAAGGAAACTGTAATAGGAATGACCAGCTAACCTTTCAAGGATCTGATCAATGAATGGTAAAGGAAAGTGGTCTTTCCTCGTGACGGCATTCAACTTCCTGTAGTCAATACACATTCTCCAACCAGTAGTGACTCTAGTTGGCACGAGTTCATTATTAGCATTGGCTACGATGGTGATTCCGGACTTCTTAGGAACCACTTGAGTTGGACTCACCCATTGACTATCAGATATAGGGTATATAATACCCACGTCCAATAGTTTAAGAACCTCAGCTTTAACCACTTCCTTCATGTTTGGATTTAGTCTACGTTGTGGTTGCCGATCAGTTTTTGCATTATCCTCAAGATATATGCGATGAGTACAAATCAAGGGATCGATTCCCTTGAGGTCCGCTATCGTCCATCCCAGGGCTCCTTTATGCTCAAGGAGAGTAGATATGAGCATACTCTCCTGTTCTTTCTCCAGGTGGGCAGAGATCACCACCGGGTATGTCTCATCTTGACCTAAATAGGCATATTTCAAATCAGAGGGCAAAGGTTTTAGGTCAAGCTTCGGCGGCTTGAGGTTAGACGGTAGAGGCACTACATCGGTTTGTGGCAATTCTTCAAATTGTGGCCTCCACCGGTTAACTTCAAGTACCGGTGCAGTATCAAGCAAGGCACACGTCTCCCTAATCATGTCATCATCAAAATCGTGGGAGTGGGCCAGGCACGTCTCTAAATGGTCGGAGGATAAGGTCAGAGGTGTCGTATCTTCCACGAAAGAGTCAATCATGTTAATGTCATGAAAATCCTCATCATCCTCTGCGTTGCTGCCGTTATTGAAAAAAATGTTTGACTCCGATGTCAAATTTCCAAAAGACATAGTCATGACACCATTCCTGCAATTGATAATTGCATTTGACGTCGCAAGGAATGGGCGACCAAGAATAACGGGAATCTGAGTGCTTATGTTATTGATAGGTTCAGTGTCCAGGATGAAAAAATCTATAAGGTAGTAAAATCTATCGACCTGGACTAACACATCCTCAATTATCCCTCTTGGTACACGAACAGAACGATCAGCAAGTTGCAGTGTGGTTAGGGTGGGTTTTAATTCACCCAAACCTAACTGTTTGTATACCGAGTAGGGAATCAGATTGACGCTCGCTCCTAAGTCAAGAAGTGCGTGATCAATTCGATGGTTCCTGATTACACATGATATGGTTGGGCTACCGGGATCCTTTAATTTCTGCGGCACGTCTTGCTTCAGGATGACACTCACTTTCTCAGTCAAGAAGATTTTCTTTTGAATAATTTTTCATCTTTTGGTCGTGCATAAGTCTTTTAGGAATTTGGCATATGAAGGTATCTGTTCCACGACATCAAGTAGAGGAATGTTGACTTTCACTTGTTTCAACACCTCTAGGATATCTTGAGAGTTAGAGAGAGGTTTTGGTGAAACCAACCATTGGGGGAATGGAGCAACTGGCTTCTCTAGAAGTTTCGGTTCTAATTTTTGTGGGCATCACTGGATCCATCATTGTTGTCCTCTTCTGGTTCTTGAGGCTTTTCGGGCCTAACCGGGAGATTTTTATCAATGATCTTTCCACTCCTAAGAGTGGTGATGGATTTAGCGTGCCCCATCTGATTTGAAGAGCTGGGATCATTGATCTCATACTGCGGTTTAGGATTGGGGAGAGGTTGTGCAGGAAGCATCCCCTTTTCTATAACCGTCATACGAGAATCCATCTTTTGCATAAAATCTGTAATTCCACGCATAGCCTGAGCCAGCTCTTGTATGGAATTTTGAACCGGTTCCTCTTGAGGTTTCACTTGATTTGGATTTTGATTGAAGAAACCTGGAGGAGTAGCTGTTTGTTCGTTCCTCCAACTAAAGTTTGGATGATTTTTTCAGCCAGGATTGTATGTATTGGAGTTACGTCCAGTAAAAGGTCTTTGATAGTTGTTTACGGCATTAGCTTGTTCATTCAATACTCCTCGAAAGGCGGGTATTGTAGGACAATTTTCAGTTGTATGAATGTTGCAATCACAGATGCCGCAAGCAATTTCATTAACCTTATCCTTCTTTCCTTCCATGGCCTCAACTTTCTTTATGAGCGTAGTCACTTTACACTTGAGATCATCCTCTTCTTTCAAGAGATATAATCCACCTTTCTCCTTTAATTGAGTCGGCCTAGACGTGGTGTTTGCCATTGGGTAATAGTCCCATGATTGTGTTTTTTCAGCGAGACTATCGAGGTAATCTCATACCTCGTCAACATCTTTATTAATGAACTCTCCATTACACATTGTCTCGACCATTTGGCGCATGGAAGATGTCAGTCCATCATAGAAAAAATTTGTAATGCGTCATGTTTCAAATCCGTGTTGTGGGCATGAACTGACCAAATCTTTGAACCTTTCCCAACATTGGAAGAATGTTTCATCTTCCTTTTGGGCAAAGTTCATGATTGCTTTTCTGAGGGTAATCGTTTTATGATGTGGGAAGAATTTTTTTATGAATTCCCTCTGCATGTCGTTCCATGTGCCAATGGATCTAAGACACAGTGAATGTAACCACGTCTTAGCTTTCTCTTTTAAGGAAAAAGGAAAGAGTTTCAGCCTAATTGTATCCTCAGATACATTAGGAAAACATAATGTAGCTATAATCTCATCGAACTCTTTCAAATGTAAATATGGACTCTCTGATTCAAGTCCATGGAATTTGGGAAGGAGTTGGATAACTCCTGGCTTGATGTCCATTTGTCCTGTATTTTCAGGAAAAATCATGCATGAGGGCATACTCACTCCCGCCAGTTGTAGATAATCTCATAAAGTACGAGGCGGGGGTGCTTGTTACACCTCATTCTCATCTTGGGTATCCTCCACCCTGGGTGGAAGTAGAGAAGGTTGGTCTTCAGCCATAACTTCAATTAACTCAGGGGATTTCGAGTGGTGTCTAGTCCTGCGATAGATAGTCAACCCCTTAACCAATCCTCCTTCAGTCAAGAGACGTCGAGTGTTGTCACGGGCCCACTTGGGCATGAAACACTCGCAGCCTTCAATTAAAAATCTAATCCTAAGAAAGGAAAAAAAAAATCTAGAAAGAAAGAGAGAGTTGGAAAGAAATTACCAAATTGGAGTCCTAAGTTAAAAACCAATTGAGAAACTTATGTCAAGATCCTATAAAACAGGAAACAAGTTAGTTTTGAACTTAAATAAAAATAAATAAATAAAAATAAAAATAAAAACTAAGGTTAGTAAAATCCTAATCTTAAACTAATCCTAAAACCAATTAATTTCAGAGAATCGTAACCGTCAGTCCCCGGCAACGGCGCCAAAAACTTGTTCACTCCCCAAGTATAGGGTTGTGATGTAGTAATAAACTCGGTAAGACCGAGGTTGAATCCACAGGGACTGATACCTGTACGTTATCTGAAACCAAGTAGAACTAGAACTAGACTAAGATGTGATCTAAACCAAATAGAATTTAAGGAATAATTATCTAAAACTTTAAGGAATTCAGAGGAAGGAAACTAGGGATTCAGAGGATCCACTTGTAGAGATCAGGGAGATCTTATGCCTGCATCAAGGATTATGGAATTCAAACTGAACTTACTTGATCTGGTTTTCAAGAGATGAAAGGTATATGAATTAGAATGGATTCCATCACTACACCATGCCCAGGAGACAAAGCAAACAACAGGATTAAACTAATTACCAACCAATCAACAGTGCATTAAAGTTAGGAAGGGTACTATCATCTAACCATGCCCAGGAGACGATGGTGAACAACAGGGCCTCCTGACGTCATAAACATCAAAAAGGAAAAAGAAATATTCAAAACCATTGCAAACCCATTGTAATTTCAGTCACAACAGACCATTAAAGACGAAGAAAATATTCCTTTAATAATCGACTCAAAAACAAATTCAGTCCATGAATTAAAAGCATAGAATAGAATCTCCCATCTCGCTACAAGCTTCACCTCTTAGCCCTAGCTAAGAGGTTAGCCGACCATGAATAGGCTAAACTCTGATTAGAAAGAAGAAGAAGAAAGGAAAAGAAAATAAGGCAAAACTTCCCTTTCCTCTTCTAGTCTTCTCATTTACCAAAGCTAAGCTCCTCACGTTTCCTGCTACTCCACACGCTGCCAGCTCTCTCTCTCCAGCCACGTCTAGCAGAAAACCAAGCTCTATCTTCCCGTTCCAACCACCACCCACTGACAGCAGCCAAAACCGAGCCCTCCTGCTTCAGCGCTCTCCCTTCACTGTTTTCCTCTTTCCTTTCAATGCTCCCCTACGTGCAGCAGCAGCCAACCTCCACACGATCTCCTCTTTCTTCCTTCACATGCGCCAAGATGCCCCCTCAGTCGAATGGAGAGGTGTTATTTATAAAGAGAATTCGTGCACAAGTCATATTCCAACCAGGAGTTGGATTTCATTCCTGCGCATCCTGTTTTTACACAGGGACGATCGGATGCTGATTGTTGTCCACTGATTCACTTTCGATCCCATCTGTCATCATGGGGACAGACAAAATCCCCTTACCTATCATCTGGATGGTCCGGATCATGGTTTCAGATCGTAGAGGTGGTCCACAACAGTTCCCAGCAGAGGCCAGTGCGTGCGCAAAATGGACTGTGTATTCATTACGCTGTGATGCTGGTGGGGTCCATACTCAGATTCAAATGAAAAATCCAAGCCGTCCACCAGATTGCTCTCGGAATTTCGGTCGGGAACGGAAGGTTTTTGGCTGTCCGTTGATGTGGCCTGGAGAATTATCACCTAACCGTTCGCGCCTCGTCCAAACGGTTGAAATCTGCTCCGTACTCCTTCTAGGAAAAATTCCACCTAGGTGTGGGTCACGCCCTCCCTTTGGACTTGGTGGACGGTTCAGAAGGATGATTTGGATGCTGAATGGGCCCCACTGCTGAAAAACGGACGAACGCTGTCCGTCCGCTGTTCGTCCATGCTCGAGAAGGAGAGGGAGACGAGTCTCTGTCGCTGACCGGGGGACTTCGGTTCAGTGCATCGCGGGCGTACGCCTGCTATGTGCACGGGCCGTGTAAAATGGGCCCCACCCTGATGTCTTATGCAAAATCCAATCCATCCATCCATTTTGCCATCTCATTTTAATCGTGGAGACCAAATTTACAGCGTATCCTAATAGCAGGTGGGCCCCATATCACTGTTTTGGTGGCTAATCTGTCCGTTGAGCCACTTTTATTGGGATCTGAGGGTTGAAATTTGATGTGTACGGTTAATTCATGGTCCTCAGGCCACGTATGAAGTTTCGACTTGATCAGATGGTGGGAACCCTATGATCTTGTATTCTGGACATCTTTTAGGCCTGTTTAATATGAGTGGCCAGACTTTCTCTGATCTCTGACGTGTAATTCTGTCGATCTTGGGTCTCTGGAGTCCGTCCCATGTTTTGGTGTCATTAGAGCGTTAAATCCATGCTTTAAGCACCCTTTTCGGTCCAGGCTCGTACATACACTCTGCTTTACAAACACGATTAATTAGGCCATTAAGCGGTATCATGCGTGTAATTCTATGCAACAACTATGTCTGATATGAAATTTTGACCCTCAACACAGGCCCGGCCCGGTCCATTTATCCCACCAGATGTTGCAACTACCTGCACCAATCTTCCATTGAACTTGGGATTCTAGAAGAGGGAGCTGAGCCAAAATTCATTTCCATAGGGGGGAGGCTAGACGAAGAGAATGATCCAACGAAGTTGAGGGTAGGTCATGGCAGTATTTGGCTCACATAAACAATTTCCAAATGCTCTCCTCATTCTTAAAGTTTATCGTCCACGCCATCTTTAGCGGAAGGCCTTCATAACCTTGGAGAATTTTCTAATGCTGATGCCACCTTCTATAGGCAAAGCAATCAGTTTCCACTTCTTCCAATGAAATTTCGTCCCGCCATCTGACCAACCCCAGAAAAAGTTAGCCACATGTCTCTCAATCGTTGCCAGCACCTGAGAAGGTAGATGGACTGCCGCTAATGAGTGGACAGGGATGTTAGTGAGCACATGTTTTATGAGGACCACTCTCCCCGCCTGGGAGAGAATTCTAGTTTGCCACCCATTGATATGACCCACAACTCTATCGATTAGGGTTTTAAAGGCACTAGATTTCAACCTACCCTTAGCCACAGGGACGCCAAGATAGGAGAAGGATGAAGAAGATTTTCCTATACTAAGGATCGCTTCAATGGATGTGATTCTGGTGGCTGGGAGCTTCTTGGAGCAAAAGAAAGAACACTTACAAAGGCTAATACTTTGGCACGAGGAAGCTTGGAAGGAATCCAGGAAATGCTTGGTTGCGAGAAGTGAAGCCTTACTCCCATTTGTGAAAAGGAGAGTGTCGTTTGCATATAGTAGATGCAAGATGATAGGGAAACCTCTTCTAACTGCAAATAGGCGACAAATACTCTGATTAACCAATCACTTAAAACCCCTGCTCGGCACCTCAGCAGAAAGGATGAATAAGCTTGGGGAGATTGGGTCACCCTGCCTCAAAACCCTTGATGATTTAAAAAATCCAGCCATCTCCCCATTTATAAGAACAGAAAACCAACTATTATACCAACATTTTTCGACCATGTTTATCCAAGCAGGGATGAAACCAAAGCACTTCAGAACCTGAATCAGGAAATCCCAATTCACCTTGTCATATGCTTTGTCCATATCTAGCTTTAGGACTAGATTCCCTCCGTGGAGTTTCCTATTCAATTCCTTGAACAATTCCTGAGATAAGGCGATATTCTCCAATATCGAGCGGCCCTTGAAGAATGCACCTTGCTTGGGAGAAATCAACAACAGGAGGACCTGACTTAACCTTAAAGCAATGATTTTCAAGAAGATCTTGTAGAAGCAGTTGCATGGACTGATCGGACAAAAGTCTGAGAACTGTCTGGGGGAGGCTGACTTCAGGATTAAGCAAATAATCGAGGATGTAACTGCCCTGAGGATGTTTCCTCCTTGGAAGAAAAAAGAAACCACCTTATGAATGTCTTGACCCACCACATCCCAACAAGATGAGAAAAAACTGCTAGAAAACCCGTCCGGCCCAGGAGCGTTATCTTTAGGGATGGAGAGGACAACTTGGTGGACCTCTAAAAGCGAGGGGATAACCATAAGTGAGTCATTTTGGGCCTGTGTGACGAGATGAGGGATGCAATCAAGTAATGCCTGATCAAGCAGACAAGAAAAGCTGCTGGAAATGGGCCACAGCTGCATCTTTCAATACAGCCAACTCCTCAATGGTTTGCCCTAATTCAAGTTCCACCCTTCGAATAATGGCTCTTATTTGTCTTTCAGTAGCAGTTGCATGGAAAAACCTGGTATTTTTGTCCCCTTCTGTCAGCCAGTCGACCCATGCTTTCTGCTTCTAGTAGATTTTCTACATGAGTTCAAGGTTGGTAAGCTTAGCCGAGAGTAAATTGAGCTCCTATTGTAAATTGGAAGGCGGATCTGACATGGATGTAGTATCTTAAATTTGAGTCTCCAACTCTACAATGGAGTGCTCGGCCACCCGAACCTGTTCAAAAATATTGCCAAAGATCTCTTTGTTCCAAATCTTTAAGTCTAGCTTCACCTGTTCAAGCTTTGTGAGCACTTTATACACTAGATGAGAACAATCTTCCTTGCACCATGCGGACTTGACTACCTGGATAAAGGATTCCTGTTGAGTCCATTCATTGATAAGACTGATGTCACATGGATAATAGAAAAAGAAAACAATTCCATGAAATAATTATTAAACGCATAGAGATAACTTTTTGTTTAATACCATGTGATATGTTAAAGTGTGTCAAAACTGACTATACAACTCAATTCCAACCGAACAATATTGACCCCAAGTGCTAAGATAGGCAAATATGTCATACTGACTGTATATGATTGAAATCTGAGAAGATCAAATGCATATTCAGCCACTTAAAAGTTGTATAAGATGATTAGGCAATCATTGAATGATAGGATTCATCCTCTGAAAATGGGTTACACCTTGCTTTCCGTGCAAAAGGACTTTCACATATAAAAGCAAACAAAAAGGAAACAATTATAATATACCATAGTGAGTAATTACAAAGCATATTTATGAAAGAAGAAGTGATTTTATTATAATGGAAATCAACTAACATACGAGCATAGGCTTATATTAGCGCTAATGATTACAACTACTAGATTACTGCTACTCCTAATGTAGGATTGCGCTAGTAGTTACGGTAAGGAACATAAAAGAGGACATGATCATCCAGGAGTAAAGAATAGGTAGATGAGGTGCCCTGGTGATCCTAACATTGACCCAACTTAACATCTTGAGCCTCTAAATAATCTTAACCATATGGGTAAACCTTGTTGATCATTCCCTAGCCTTATGAGCCTAATTGGAATATGATAAGTAAGGCAAATAGATATATGAAGCTGTTGTGAAATCATATTTCCAAAATAGTAGTTTTTGAGTGGCCTTCGATCTCATCTGCAGGAAGTCGATGAGACTCAATCAAATTGAATCTCTACTCAATCAGATCGAAGAGTGAGTTCAACAACCATTAGAGAAAATTATGAATTTTCACGATGAGATCGATAGAGGGTTCAATCCCATCGGAGGAGCAGTTAGCTAGCTATTTTATAATCGTTGCAAATTAGATTCCTATAAAAAGGCATTTAGTTCTTGGGCATTTTAATGGATTTTTAGTGCAATAAGATCCTAAGTGATTTCATGATCATATTCATCATATTAAACCTCTATTTTCATGAGATCTAAGTCATTATCATTGTGATTCATCACTTAAAAGATGATTCAATCCTCAACAAGGTAGATGAACTTGATCTCCACATTGTTTTAGAGATTAGACCTGAACTAATAGTCAAATCCTTATCTAAACCCTTTAAAACACCCATATAGGTAAATCTTCTGAGATTACAATCTTTCATTAGTTATAGGAGATGCACCCTACCTCCCATCACTTTGGTCACCTCAAAGGAGTATTACATGCAAAGTATTTGATCTTAGATATGAAGCCTTAGCAAAGCATTGACATCATGATTAAGAGAGCTGATTGAAGCATGGGAGAGTATCGAATAAGCCACCCAAGATGGTGCATCAACGGGGCTTAATTCGATAAGTATCATTGAATGAGTCTATGTACACTCCTTGTGTACGATTGAATGTCGATTTTGAATTGCCAAATTTGATTAGGTTTCTGTGTAAGACCTAAATCAAAGTCATTATGTATACAACCAAACGCAGGTCTATACGTGTTAGTCTCCGAAAGAGCCCCTAGCAGGAGTAAATATAGGTCATTTGACTACAACTGAGTTTTGTGGTGAGGCTATAGAAAACCATGTAACTCTCCGAGGGAGCCATTCAATGTGTAGGATTGTAAAGGTTAGAGGTGAATCTATTTTAGAACCTTAGATAATGAAATCTGGTACAATCATGGGTTAAGTGCACGGTGTGAAGTAGAGAAACTGAACCTCTACACATGCTTATGTTTGGGATTATCTTTGAGCACTTGTTTAATTATGCTTATGTGATGAATTGATGAATTGTTTGCAAGATTAGATAAATGTTAGGATTTTATGGTTAGTACATCCCAAACACACATGTACATTATCGTGTTTATAAATTAATTGTTTTATAAGAATATTTATTATATTTTATGCAATTAGACCCACTAATGGCTTGGAAGCCTCAGGGTCAAATTGTTTTACTTAGCTTGGATGCACATTAGTTTAAGTTAACCAATGATGTTATAATTGGCTAAAAATTTATTTGGTTCTAATAACCACCCACTACAAGAAATAGAACTTTTACCGACGAAATTTTTACATACGAAAAAATTTTCTTTTTTTCCATCAGTAAAACAACACTTTTACGGACAAAAATTTTTTCATTGGCAAAAACCACTTTTACCGAGGAAAATTTTCGTCAATAAAACTGATATATTTTTAAGATAGAAAATTTTTGCATTATTTTGAAAACTTTCGCGGTAAGAGTTTTACCAACGAAAATTTTCGTCGGTAAAAACATTTTTCCTAATGAAAAATAATTTCGTCAGCAAAAACCACTTTTACCAACGAAAATTTTCATCGGTAAAACTGTTGTCATTTTAAGATTGAAAATTTTTGTGCTATTTTGGAAACTTTCGCAGTAAGAGTTTTGCTGATGAAAATTTTCATCGGTAAAAACATTTTTCCCAACAAAAAAAAAAATTCGTTGGCAAAAAACCACTTTTACCGACAAAAATTTTCGTCAATAAAACTGTTATAATTTTAAGATAGAAAATTTTCCCACTAAGAGTTTTATCGATGAACCAAAGCCGTCGGGAATAATGTTTTTACCGACGAAAAAAATTTCATCAGGAATAATGATATAATTTTAACTTAGAAAATTTTCCTGCTGCCTTGAAAAGTTTCGAGGTAAGAGTTTTAGCGATGAACCAAAACCATCAGGAATAATGTTTTTACCGATGAAAAAAATTTCGTTGGTAAAACTTATGTTTTATAAACGAAAACTTTCGTTAGGAATAATGATATAATTTTAACTTAGAAAATTTTCCCTCTACCTTGAAAAGTTTTGCGGTAAGAGTTTTACCGACGAACCAAAGCCATCGGAAATAATGTTTTTACCAACGAAAAAAATTCGTCAGTAAAAGCGTTTTTTCCCGACGGTTGAAAACTGTTGGTAATGTTTTTTACCGACGAACAAAAACTGTCGGTAAAGGTAGTATGTTTGTGTTTGTGTGTGTGTGTGTGTGTGTGTGTGTGTGTGTGTGTGTGTGTGTGTGTGTGTGTGTGTGTGTATACTTAGTTTTTATATCATATAAGTGGAATTTGTTTTTTTATATATAATTAAAAGGTAATATTTAAATGATTTGTAATATCTCATGAAAAAGAATATTGAGAAGTTTAGAAATTAACTATGTTTGAGAAAAATTTTGAGAACAAAATGATGCTTTTGAAGAAAAAAATCGAAAATTTGAAATTTTTGAGAAAAAATTAAAATATGAGAAATTTCTTGAGATTTTGAAAATAAAAATTCATAATTTGTATTAAAAAAAAATTGAAATATTTTATAATAAAAATGATATTTTCTTAAAAGAGTAAAAAAAAATATACATTTTGAAAAAAAATGTTATTTTTAAATGGAAATTGAAACTTATCTATGAAAAATAAAATTACTAAATTATTAGGCACATCCACTAATTGAACCTTTAATCATTTTTGGACAGTCTAATCAGTTTAGATTGAAGAGTAAATAACTTTAGATGTTTAAATCAAATTTCACTAAAATTGTTGATCAATCTTGTATGCCCAATATCTTTCTCATATGTAGCCTGATTGAGGCGAGTAATTAGTCAAATTGAGAGTATTGATTAGTAAAATAGAGTGAATGGACCAGACATGTAAAATGGGCCAAATATTCTGGTCAAAATTGTGACCCAACTTACTGACCTCGTGAGAACCTAAGAATTGATTTAGTAAGTTTTGTAGACCCCATTATGATGTATGTCGAACATCAACATCGTGGATTTGATGTGTCCCCTTTAGGTTATGAGATATCTCAAAAATCATCTGTATATGAAACTCAAGTGGGCCATACCATCTAAAACTATGTGAAGACATTCTAAAAAATATCAAAGCACTTAGTGGGGCCCACATGAGTTTTGGATGCAATTGAAACTTGGTCTAACCCCTCATCCCAGTGGGACACACACAATGAGTGGGTTGGATATGTGAATCACATTTAGCCAGGCCCAATATATGATTATGAATGTTTTAAGGAAACCCTTCTCCACTACATGTAGGTGAGTTACTCGTTACCCTTACCAGAGTAAACTCTGTGGGGTCCACTGTTATTTATTTAATTTATCCACTCCATTCATCCATGTTAACAGATAATTTGAGGTCTAAAGAATAAAAAGGAAGCATATCCAAAGCTCAATTGGACCACACTACAGGAAATAGTGTGATTGAGCCTCTACCATTTAAAATTTCTTGGAGGCCATATCCAATCTTGTTTCATTTTCAACATTAACTCCATTCAAAATTATCGCAACACAACAGGTTGGGCCTTTGTCAGTGTCATTTTATACAGGTGTTGAGAGTTCCAACTCCATAGAAGAAGAAACTTGTACTTGAAACAATTACCAGTGAAAAATAAATGAGTGAGGATAATAGCATCCCCCCTTTTGAAATCATGTTGAATTTCTTGACTATTTAGATTATGAGTGAATCCCAACGGTTTACGATTTGCATATCAGGTTTTTGGGTTGTTTGAACTGCGTACTTCTAAAGTCCATTTCCTTTCAGATGAAATGTGCAGCCTTTGGTATCCCTGGTTTGATTAGACATGCCTGCTTCCAAACAGATGTGAAGGGTCTCTTAGTTTAAATGCAAGTAATGTCTTTTTTTTCTAGTGTGTGATATTTGCTAATGGCATTGATTTTTCATAGTCAACTAATTTTTCTAGGACCAGCAAATTGTACATGTGTTGGCTTGCCATTTAGTGATCTATAACTGTCCAAGTGATCGCTTTGAAGGAATATAGATACACTAGTAATGCAACCCTCATCACATATAATGTAATATCAACATCTTGGTCATAATCAACTCAAAATTAACCTAGTATATAGAAGGAATATAAATACACTAGCAATTCCCCTTAATATCTTCATATAGATGTTTCTTGCTTTACTTACCTTTTATATCAGTTTTAAATGTTTAGCTCGAAATTGATGGAGCAGACCTGTATGTGTGTTAGAGCTATCCAGATATTGAGTGGGGGTCCCTAGAAGGTGGGAACCGCTGTTATGACTATGATGAAGCTGTCCATTTCTTATGGACAACATTGGAGTGGCTTGGCCATTTAGGCAGGGCGTGTTTATGTATTTGGTCAAAATTGATGGAGCAGACCCAGATGTGCGTCGGAGCTATCTGGATGTTGAGCGGGGGTTCTTAAAAGGTGGGAACCATTGTTATGACCATAATGAAATTGTCCATTTCCTATGGACAACATTGGAGTAGCCTGCCCATTTGGACAGGCCGTGCTAATGTATTAGCTCGAAATTGTTGGAGCAGACCCTAGTATAACCCTAAACCTAAACCTACACCTAAAACTAAACATGATGGTGGGGACAGTGCCCCTGACCGTTGATTACTTCCAGGGACCCACCATGGTGGTTATTTGAGATCCAACCTATTGGTAAGTTCACATAGACCTAGACCAAAAGAAGAAATAACATAAATATCAGCTTGATTAAAAATTTTTGTGGCCCCAATTCCTTTCGAGGCCCACTTGAGCTTTGGATCTACCCCAAAACCTAAACCTAAACCTATTCTCTAATCCCAAAACCTATAATCTAAACCTAAACCTAAACCTACAACCTTAACCTAAACCAAAACCTATAACCTAAACCTTAACCTATAACATAAACTTATAACCTATAACCTAACCTAAACCTAAACCTAAACCTATAAACTAAACCTATAACCTAAAACCTAAACCTAAACCTAAAACCTAAATGTATTCTCAAATCCCTAAACCTAAATTTACACCGATTCCTAATCTCAACTCCCTAACCTAAACCTAAACTTAAACGAGAAAACCTAAACCTAAACTCGATCCCAAACCAGAACTCGATTTCTTAAACCTAAACCTTAACCTATTCCCAATTCCCTAAAGCTATAACCTATAACCTATAACCTATAACCTAAACCTAAACCTAACCTAAACTTATAACCTAAACCTATAACCTTAACCTAAACCTAAACCTAAAACCTAAATGTAATCTCAAATCCTTAAACCTAAACCAACACGTAATCCTAATCTCAACTCTTAAACCTAAATGTAAACTTGAAAACCCAAACTTAAACCTGATCCCGAACCCGAACTCGATTTCCTAAACCTAAACCTTAACCTATTCTTAATTCCCTAAAGCTATAACCTCTAACCTATAACCTATAACCTAAACCTAAACCTAACCTAAACCTATAACCTTAACCTAAACCTAAACCTAAAACCTAAATGTATTCTCAAATCCCTAAACGTAAAGCTACACCTAATCCTAATCTCAATTCCTTAACCTAAACCTAAACTTGAAAACCCAAACCTAAACCTGATCCCGAACCCGAACCTGATTTCCTAAACCTAAACCTTAACCTATTCCCAATTCCCTAAAGCTATATGCTATAACCTAAACCTAAACATAAACCTATAACCTTAACTAAAACCTAAAACCTAAAATTAAACCTATAACCTAAATGTATTCTCAAATCCCTAAACCTAAACTAACACCTAATCCTAATCTCAACTCCTTAACCTAAACCTAAACTTGAAAACCCAAACCTAAACCGGAACTGGAACCCGAACCCGATTTCCTAAACCTAAACCTTAACCTATTCTCAATTCTCTAAACCTTAACCGATAACCTAACCTAAACCTAAACCTATAACCTACACTTATAAACCTACACCTATAACCTAAACCTGTAACCTTAACCTAAACGTAAAACCTAAACCTAAAACCTAAATGTATTCTCAAATCCATAAACCTAAACCTATAACCTACAATATTAATATAAACTTATAACTTAAACCTATAACGTACAACATTAACCTAAACTTATTCTCAAATCCCAAAGCCTATAACCTAAACCTAAACCTTAACCTAAACCTAACTATAACCTAAACCTTAACCTTAACCTTAACCTATAACCTATAACCTATAACCTAAACCTATAACTTGTAACCTAAACTCAATTCCCTAAACCTTAACCTATAACCAAACCTAAACCTAAACCTATAACCTACACTTATAACCTAAACCTAAACTTGTAACCTTAACCTACACGTAAAACCTAAACATAAACCTAAAACCTAAATGCATTCTCAAGTCCCTAAGCCTAAACCTAAACCTAAACCTATAACCTACAACATTAACATAAACTTATAACCTAAACCTATAACCTACAACATGAACCTAAACCTATACTTATAACCTAAACCTATTCTCAAATCCCAAAACCTATAACCTTAACCTAAACCTTAACCTAAACCTAAACCTATAACCTAAACATAAACCTTAACCTATAACCTATAACCTAAACTCAATTCCCTAAACATTAACCTATAACCTAACCTAAACTTGAACCTATAACCTACACTTATAACCTAAACCTAAACCTGTAACCTTAACCTAAACGTAAAACCTAAACCTAAACCTAAAACCTAAATATATTCTCAAGTCCGTAAACCTAAACCTATAACCTACAACATTAACGTAAACTTATAACCTAAACTTATAACCTACAACATTAACCTAAACCTACTCTCAAATCCCAAAACCTATAACCTAAACCTAAACCTTAACCTAAACCTTATCCTAAACCTAAACCTATAATCTAAACCTAAACCTTAACCTATAACCTAAGCCTTAACCTATAACGTATAACATATAACCTATAACCTAAACACAATTCCCTAAACCTTAACCTATAACCTAACCGAAACCTAAACCTATAACCTACATTTATAACCTAAACCTAAACCTATAACCTAAATCTATAACCTCAACCTAAACCTAAAACCTTAACCTAAACTTAAAGCCTAAATGCATTCTCAAATCCCTAAATCTAAAACTACACCTAATCCTAATCTCAACTCCCTAACCTAAACCTAAACCTAAACTTGAAAACCCAAACCTAATCCCGATCCCGAACCCGATTTCCTAAACCTAAACCTAAACCTAAACCTAACCTAAACCTATAACCTTAACGTAAATCTAAACCTAAAACCTAAATGTATTCTCAAATCCTTAAACCTAAACCTACACCTAATCCTAATCTCAACTACTAACCTAAACATAAACTTGAAAACCCAAACCAAAACCCGATCCCGAACCCGAACCCGATTTTCTAAAACTAAACCTTAACCTATTCTCAATTCCCTAAAGCCATAACCTATAACCTATAACCTATAACCTAAACCTCAACCTAAACCTAAACCTATAATCTTAACCTAAACCTAAAACCTAAATGTATTTTCAAATCCTTAAACCTAAACCTACACCTAATCCTAATTTCAACTCCCTAACCTAAACCTAAACTTGAAAACCAAAACCAAAACTCGAACTTGAACCCGATTTCCTAAGCCTAAACCTTAACCTATTCTTAATTCCCTAAACGGTAACCTATAACCGAACCTAAACCTAAACCTATAACCTACACTTAAAACCTAAACTTAAACCTGTAACCTTAACCTGAATGTAAAAGCTAAACCTAAACCTAAAACCCAACTGTATTCTTAAATCCCTAAACCTAAACCTAAACAAAAACCTATGACCTAAACTTATAACCTACAACATTAACATAAACTTACAACCTAAACCTAAACCTTAATCTAAACCAAAACCTATAACCTAAACCTAAACCTTAACCCATAACTTAAACCTTAACCTATAATCTATAACCTAAACTCAATTCCCTAAACCTTAACCTATAACCTAAATTAATCATAAACTTACAACCTACACTTATAACCTAAACCTAAACCTAAACCTGTAACCTTAAACTAAACCTAAACCTAAAACCTAAATATATTCTCAAATCCCTAAACCTAAACCTATAACATAAACCTATAACCTACAACATTAACATAAACTTATAACCTAAACCTATAACCTACAACATTAACCTAAACCTATACTTATAACCTAAACCTATTCTCAAATCCCAAAACCTATAACCTAAATCTAAACCTAAACCTATAACCTAAACTAAAACCTTAAACTAAGCATAAACCCATAACCTAAATCTAAACCTTAACCTATATCGTATAGCCTATAACCTAAACTCAATTCCCTAAACCTTAGCCCATAACCTAACCTAAACTTAAACCTATAACCTACACTTATAACCTAAACCTAAACCTATAACCTAAAACTATAACTTAAACCTAAACCGAAAACCTAAACCTAAACTTAAAACCTAAATGTATTCTCAAATCTCTAAACCTAAACCTACACCTAATCCTAATCTTAACTCCCTAACCTAAACCTAAACCTAAACTTGAAAACCCAAACCTAAACCCGATCCCTAATCTGAACCCGATTTCCTAAACTTAAACCTAAACCTATTCTCAATTCCCTAAAGCTATAACCTATAGCCTATAACCTATAACTTAAACCTAAACCTATAACCTTAACCTAAACCTAAAACCTTAACCTAAACTTAATACCTAAATGTATTCTCAAATCTTTAAACCTAAACTTATACCTAATCCTAATCTTAACTCCCTAACCTAAACCTAAACTTGAAAACCCAAACCTAAACCCGAACCCGTACCCGATTTCCTAAGCCTAAACCTTAACCTATTCTCAATTCCCTAAACCTTAACCTATAACCGAACCTAAACCTAAACCAATAACCTACACTTATAACCTAAACCTAAACCTATAACCTAAACATGTAACCTTAACCTAAACGTAAAACCTAAGCCTAAACCTAAAACCTAACTATATTCTTAAATCCCTAAACCTAAACCTAAACATAAACCTATAACCTAAACTTATAACTTACAACATTAACATAAAATTATAACCTAAACTTATAACGTACAACATTAACCTAAACCTATACTTATAACCTAAACCTTTTCTCAAATCCTAAAACCTATAACCTAAACATAAACTTTAACCTAAGCCTAAACCTATAACCTAAACCTAAACCTTAATCCATAACCTAAACCTTAACTCAATTCCTTAAACCTTCACCTATAATCTAAATTAATCCTAAACCTATAACCTACACGTATAACCTAAACCTAAACCTAAACCTCAACCTGTAACCTTAACCTAAACATAAAACCTAAACCTAAACCTAAAACCTAAATGTATTCTCAAATCCCTAAACCTAAACCTAAACCTAAACCAATAACATAAACCTATAACCTACAACATTAGCATAAACTTATAACCTAAACCTATAACCTGCAACATTAACCTAAACCTATACTTATAACCTAAACCTATTCTCAAATCCCAAAACCTATAACCTAAACCTAAACCTAAACCTAAACCTAAACCTATAACCTAAACCTAAACCTTAACCTATAACGTATAGCCTATAACCTAAACTCAATTCCCTAAACCTTAACCCAAAACCTAACCTAAACCTAAACCTATAACCTACACTTATAACCTAAACCTAAACCTATAACCTAAACCTAAACCGAAAACCTAAACCTAAACTTAAAACCTAAATGTATTCTCAAATCTCTAAATCGAAACCTACACCTAATCCTAATCTTAACTCCCTAACCTAAACCTAAACCTAAACTTGAAAACCCAAACCTAAACCCGATCCCGAACCCGAACCCGATTTCCTAAACTTAAAACCCTAACATATTCTCAATTCCCTAAAGCTATAACCTACATCCTACAACCTATAACCTAAACCTAAACCTAACCTAAACCTATAACCTTAACCTAAACCTAAAACCTTAACCTAAACCTAATACCTAAATGTATTCTCAAATCCTTAAACCTAAACTTACACCTAATCCTAATCTCAACTTCCTAACCTAAACCTAAACTTAAAAACCCAAACCTAAACCCGAACCCGTACTCGATTTCCTAAGCCTAAACCTTAACCTATTCTCAATTCCCTAAACCTTAACCTATAACCGAACCTAAACCTAAACCAATAACCTACACTTATAACCTAAACCTAAACCTATAACCTAAACTTGTAACCTTAACCTAAACCTAAAACCTAACTGTATTCTCAAATTCCTAAACCTAAACCTAAACATAAACCTATAACCTAAACTTATAACCTACAACATTAACATAAACTTATAACCTAAACTTATAACATACAACATTAACCTAAACCTATACTTATAACCTAAACCTTTTCTCAAATCCCAAAACTTATAACCTAAACATAAACTTTAACCTAAACCTAAACCTATAACCTAAACCTAAACCTTAACCCATAACCTAAACCTTAACCTGTAACCTATAACCTAAACTCAATTCCCCAAACCTTCACCTATAACTTAAATTAATCCTAAACCTATAACCTACACTTATAGCCTAAACCTAAACCTAAACCTAAACCTATAACCTTAATCTAAACGTAAAGCCTAAACCTAAACCTAAAACCTAAATGTATTCTCAAATCCCTAAACCTAAACCTAAACCTAAACCTATAACATAAACCTACAACCTACAACATTAGCATAAACTTATAACCTAAACCTATAACATAAACATATAACATACAACATTACCATAAACTTATAACCTAAACCTATAACCTACAACATTAACCTAAACCTATACTTATAACCTAAACCTAGTCTCAAATCTCAAAACCTATAACCTAAACCTAAACCTAAACCTATAACCCAAACCTAAACCTTAACCTAAGCCTAAACCTATAACCTAAACCTAAACCCTAACCTATAAACTAAACCTTAACCTATAACCTATAACCTATAACCTAAACTCAATTCCCTAAACCTTAACCTATAACCTAACCTAAACCTAAACCTAAACCTATAACCTACACTTATAACCTAAGCCTAAACATATAACCTAAACCTATAACCTAAACTTAAACCTATAACCTAAATGTATTCTCAAATCCATAAACCTAAACCTACACCTAATCCTAATCTTAACTCCCTAACCTAAACCTAAACCTAAACTTGAAAACCAAAACTAAACCCGATCCCGAACCCAAACCTGATTTCCTAAACCTAAACCTTAACCTATTCTCAATTCCTTAAAGCTATAACTTATAACATATAACCTAAACCTAAACCTTAACCTAAACCTATAACCTGAACCTAAACCTGAACCTAAACCTAAACCTATAACCTTAACCTAAACCATAACCTATAACCTAAATTTATAACCTAAAACCTAACCTTAACCTAAACCTAAAACCTAAACCTAAACCTATAACCTCTAACCTAAACCTAAATCTAAAACCTAAATGTATTCTCAAATCCCTAATCCTAAACCTACACCTAATCCTAATCTCAACTCCTTAACCTAAACCTAAACCTAAACTTGAAAACTCAAACCTAAACCCGATCCTGAACCCGAACCCGATTGATGTAATAATGTAGCCCCAATCACATGGCAACAAACAAGAAAATCTTGCTTTGTTGGCAAACATACTAGAACTCAAGCATCACAATGCATCTATTTCCATCTCCACTATCTCTTATAACAAATATTATTTGAGATTTGAATTTATCTCAATTTTAGAGTCATGTCCTAACACAATATGATAATATTAATAGCCAAGGTGGATTTGTCACCAACATTATTCCAAAATTCATATATCTTCTCCTTATAGGAAGTAGGGTAGGGAACATGCAGCTTGAATCCATCAAAGGAGATAAGGATCACCTCTCATATGTTCTCTCTCTTTTCATTTATTTTTTTCCATAAGATTGTTTATTTTGTGGTGTCTGTTCAAATATACATAAAACATTTTATCATGTTAATATAATTATAAGTGGCCTAATCTCACCTTTCTAAAAACCACTAATAATAATTTCTACCTGATGAGAAATCACCAAGTACCATTAGGCTCAACTCAAAAGATAAATCAGCATTTTCTTTCTTTCTTTTTCTTTTAACACAACTCATACACCAGAGTCGCTTATGGCCATAATGGGTACTTGAACTCGTGACCTTGTATTGAAACTATTTTGAATCTACCATGAGGCGTAAGGACCTAGGTGTGTATGCACAATCGACGATGTGTTCACCACACTAAATTTTGTGAGCCCCACCAGGAAATAGGCTGTGAATAATTTTTTATATTTTATTTATGATGTTAAACTTGTATGTATTTATGCGTGGATGAATGTGATGTGGATAAGATTGTTTGTGTTTGGATGGATGTAGTTTATGTTTGGATGAATGTGGTTTTCGTTTGGATGGATTTAAGTAGTTTGGGTTTAGAAGGATGTGAATGTAAATATGATGAAATGTATATCAGGAAGAATATATTGTAATAGGTGTATATCAGGAATTTTGTGCTAGAATAATGGGAGAAAAAAAAAAGAGACTTTTACCAACGAAACATTTCATAGGTAAAAGTCTCATCCATGTTTTTTACCTACGAAACATTTCGTAGGTAAAAGTCTCATCCATGTTTTTTACCTATGAAAATTTTTGTAGATAAAAGTATCATGAAATATTAAAAGTTTTTTACTTATTTATTAGTTTTGTAAATATTTTTATCTATGAAAATTTTCGTAGGTAAAAGTATCGTGAAATATTTTTACCTACGAAAAAAATCGTCGGTAAAAGTTTTTTACTTATTTTTTACCAACAAAAAAAATTCATCGGTAAATATTTTTACCTACGAAAAAAATCGTCTGGAAAAGTTTTTTACTTATTTTTTATCAACGAAAAAATTCGTCGGTAAAAATCTTGCCATTGCCGACAATTCAAATTTTCGTCGGTAAAAGTCTTTTCTGTCAGTCTTTTACCGACGAACTTACCGATGAATTTTTTCGTTGGTAAAACGTTTTACCTATGAAAAAATCTCATTTAGTGATGAATATTTTCATCGGTAAAAGTGGGTTTTCTTGTAGTGACCTCCCTAGGACATGGCCTTCATTCCATAACTCTACCAAGCTTCCGCACATAACTTATGGCCCACCACCACTTGCAATTTCAAGTTGTACCCCAAATGGTCGTCCATAAAGGAAACCATTTGATGTCTAATTGTTTGGTTGATTAGTTGGCATTAGAGATCCATTAAGCATATTTGATGGGCTTGATGAATCCTTCTTTCAACAACTATTCATTCTCCTCCTTTATTTTCTGGATAACCTCCGATGTCATTTGCCTATGTTTTTGTTTATGTTTGTGCAATCGATACTCCTCCCTTATTTGCAAGCTGTCACTATGCCAAAATCACAAATTTATGATGGACCAAATCTGTTGCAAAACCAAATAAACGACGGATTTGGTCCATCGCTTAGTCTGTTGCTGTTTTCTTGGCCACAATTTTTTTGCAACGGATCTTATCCTTCGTAAAAATTAAAAATACGTCACTAAAATATGAAAATTCACCTGAATTATTCATCATTAAAAATTTTAGCGACGGATATGGACCTTAAGTCTGTCATTGATTTTCAACTTGTTCAGAAATTAGTGATGGATTTGGTCCATCGCTAAAATATTTGCAAATAAAAACGAACTTTAAAAAAAAAAAATCTTATACCTGATGGTCATTCAAAGAATAATTCACACAATTGTTTAATAATAATCCCATTCACAAAATTCAAAAGATTGGGATGAATATGAAACTAGACTAAATATCATTTTGTGTTGAGATGCTCAGTAGGCCTGAATAAAAAAACTTAACTAAATATATAGTAAGTTACCAAAAGTATGGCAGCTACTGATGAAATAAGGTAATGTAAAGAATATCATTTACCCTAAAAACTAAATAAATGATTATCATAATTATGTCCCATCAATTAAAATGCAAATCTAAGAGATACTTTTATTCTTAATATTTCTACAAACATCCAAATAAAAAATAACACAATCAAAACAAAAGAGAAATGGTAAAGATGATATATAGAACTTATAAGTTGCTTCCATTAATGTTGCATGTCTAGAAATTCCATGGTATTTTGGCAATCCAATCTCATGTTTGAGATAAAATTCTTGCAATGGGAAAAACACTGGATTTAGCAAAATTCTGCTTGATGGACCATGGATTTGTAATCAACGAACCAAATTCACAACAGATGTCTGTCACTTGTACACATATAGCTAGAATATCACATGTAAAGGGTGTGTATGGATGGATGGCATGGATAAGCACATGCATCAATGTGTGGCCCACATGTGTAGTGGATTTTAAAATCCATGGAAATCCCACATGGATCAAACGCAATTCCATCCCGCCTAATCTCAACCTTCCCAAATTCCCTATGGAATTTGTACAAGACCAAATGCAATTCCATCCCACCTAATTCTATCTAATATCATGTGCCAAACGCCCCTTAGCTTTTTGCCATAAATCTCTCTCTTTTTTCTTTTTCTTTTTCTTTTTTGTGTGTGTGTGTGTCTGCTCCCCACCATAAGAAATTATGCCTCATCTTTTCTAACCTCTCCAACACTGATTTTGGATACCTGAATAAGGACATGAAGTACAATGGGAGATTCGATAAAGTTGCCTTAATAAGAGCGATGCGCCAATCCACCCAAGGAAAGGTATTGAGATTTTCCATTAATGATCTTCTTTTCAAACCTCTCCAACCGTATCCCACAAAATCATCAACTATTTGTGATTTTTTTGGCAAATAGTAGTTTTCAGACCTTACTACAAATCACAATAGCTATCAAACAAATTTCAACAACTAGGAAGAGATTTCCATCAACTTCAATTAAAATTCCAACAATCACCAAAAATCCCAACAATCAGAAACTGTACTAGATACCATATCAACATGTAGCAAACACGTTTGTATGTCTCTTCTAAAAAGCACAGGGCCAACTTTCAAGATCCTCCTCTGATGGCATAAAATAGCCCTTTATATATATGTGTGGCTTACTAACACTTAAAACTCCTTTAATCATAGCCCTTGATTTATGCTAATGACAGACACTAACACTCCTAATAAACCAAAGACAAATCCACACTCAAGCTAATTTGATAGGTCCAAAGTTCTTACATAGACTTAAGATTCCTAAGAAATTGGAACTCCAACTATACAAAGATTAGCCACAAAAATCTCTTGATGCAAAAAACAACCATAGATACACAAACACTTGCCCTTGTGTAAAAGAAACACAATTCAAAATCTGACCATGTAGAGTCAAAGTAATTAACCTAGTAATATATATTACATTTTTAGCCACATACAAACAATATTGGACCTAGTATTATCTACTACATACTAGTAACATACAACCAATATTCAGGCATCATACCATAAGCTACAAGAATTTCATGTCCCGCTCAACAAGGTATCCTCCATTGATAACAACACACACACACACCCATATTATATGAGTTATTTATTTTCATTCACATTCACAAATACATTTATCATCTAACCAACTATTAACAACATTTATAAAAAAATAAAAGATATCCAACCAACTCTTTATAATAATTTGTGACTTAATATACTAAGAACCGTCATACACCATAATGTCTTACGGCGTAGCGGGTTCTAAGGAGTTACAAATTTACCTCTACGACAAAATATAAATGAAGTGATAAAAATATAAATTATTCAAGATTAATTTAAGGTTTTGAGAACTTACAGCTCCATAAAGGTTTATACGTTCACCAACGAGGAAGAAATTGGACTTGAACATAAACATGATTAGATATCATTTTGGGTGTGTTTGGATGCTCAGTTGGTGGAATATCAAACTGAACTAAATATAGAGTAAATAACCTAAATGAAGTGTGGCAGCATTATGTTGAGGGTCAAATATTGCATATCAGACCCAATTATTGCCTGGATTTACAAGCATGATACTGTTCAATGGCCCGATTTAATCATGTTTGTGATGCAGAGTGCATTTACGAGCATGAACTGAAAAAGGGTGCTTAAACCATGGATTTAACGCTCTGATGACACCAAAGGCAAGGGACGGACTCCAGGTGACCAAGATCGATGGAATTACATGTCAGAGATCCGAGAAAATCGGAAACTGAAGCTCAAGTGGCCCGAAAATCATTTAGAATGCAAGATCACGGGGTTCCCACCATCCATTCGGCTCGAAACTTTATACATGGCCTGAGGACCATAAATTAACTGTACATGTAAATTTCAACCATTGGATCATTGTGAAAGTGGCCCAATTGACGGATCATGGCATAAAATCTCATTTTGGGGCCCACCTGATATCTAGAACTGCCTCAACTTTGGATTCAATGCCTTAAATGGGGCAACAAAATGAATGGATGGATTAGATTTCTGAGAAACATCACAGGGGGCCCTGTATGTGCATGTGTGCGTACACAGTGCACACTTATTTGCTGTGCACCGGACCAACTGACTTGGTTAAAGTCGGTGCTGACCGACTCTTTACACAAAATCCATTTTTTTCGGTTGCTGTTGTAGGGCCCATACATTTCCCCAATGGACAATCCAAACCGTCCATTATATTCTCTCATGTATGATCAGTATGACTATTACTAAGGGAAACATCAAAATTTGGAAGATGAACCAACTATATGTTATAATGATTATCCTCTTGAATACCTTACCATTGATATCCAACCAGAAACAATTCAAGAGGATTCAGCTCAGCGTAGCCTGGCCTATCTCAAGGAAATGAGAAAATCGTTGGAAGCACTTAATTCGCGCCTTGATAAGATAGAGGAGGCTCGGTTATCTCAACCACAATTCATTTCAGAAATACAATGCGAGAAAAGTTATCCTAACTCGCTTTTAAAGAACTCTGGAATTACAAATGAGGAGTTGGATTCCATTAATGAGCATACGGTTCAATTTTTCGATGAGTTGATCTCGATGACTGTTCAAAGGAATGGTCAAGATACGTGGGTATCTTTTAAATACAGTGATGATGACACACTTTCCTCACATGACACACAGGATCTCAATGATGACGTAGAGGTTAGTTTTTTCAAACTTCAACCGAATTTAGGTTTAGAATGTACGGAGTGCGACCCCATCCCAAGTGTGTACTGCATGGAATTAGACGATGATGCGTACTGGGATGATGATCATGAATGTACAGCCCAAAGTCCCCTAGAATCAATCTCAAGTTTGGTCCAGGTCAATGACCAAGACGTACACGAAGTGGTTGGTCATAATGAGCCAGTCCCCTCACCTGACATGTCTGATTTTAAGGTAGAGGATGAGCCCCTTACAATCGACCCTTCTAACTCTTATGAAACATGTTTGGACCACTCCTTTGAATTAAATGATGATGTGATTCGGGAGAAGGACGAGTTGCTTGCTACGACCTTGGAAATTGAAACCACTAAGTTGAGGCGACCATCTGAGCTGTACACATTTGACAATTCAACGCCTCAATTGAGTAGTATCAATGAACAAAGTGATCACATCGATGCTTCCCCTATTGATTTTCAATCTATCTATGTAGGGTTGGAGCAAGAGAGCACACCTCCGTTTACCTTTAAAGACAATGGATTCCTTAGGTAGATCATCACGAGCTTTAATGTGGAACATAAGTCACGCTCAACTGAATTTTCCAACTCTTTGGATGATTATTTGGCACACTTTGCAGATTCAAATGATCCCATGATAAGAGACATAGTGAATGCCTTGCAAGACAACATCTCGATAGTTATCACTGACCGAGAGAACCCTTACTCTGAAGCCCCTTCTTCTATAGATCTTGAATGTTTACCATTAGGTGAGGAGGAGCTGAAAATTGAACTGAAGTCTGCTACTTCGGAATGTGTTGAGACTACACCACTTCCTGAAAATTTTTCTCAATTTGATCTACCTGTAGTCTCTGATTCACCATGGGCTACTAACTTTGTAACTTTTTCTAACACAGGTGAATCATATATACTTTGGATACCTCAAGCGAATCAACAGAAAAATTTTAATGAGGTACATAAGTTTCTCTGGAAACTCAAGCTCTAGGGCATCCAAGCCTATTGTAAAAAGGGCTTTTGGATGATCCTGTTGAGAAACATACTGAGAAACTTATCACGATATTGGCCGGAAGAGGAACCTTGCGACATGATTGAGTAGTTTTTCCCTGCTTTCATAGGACTAGGGTAGTTTGCTTTATGTTGTTCTAAGATAGACGGCTTTATGTTGTTAAGTTAGTTTGCTTAATACGTTATTTTAGGATAGTTTGCTTTTGTTAGTTTTTCTGTTGTGCTAACCTGCTCTGATATCTTTGAGAAGTATCTCGATTCGTTACTAGGTACTATCTTCCCATCACTTCTCATTTACTTTCGTTGTCTCATGTGCATTGCATGCTCATATTGTTTATATTGAAGATAATGTAGATTTTGGGTTGGGGGTGGGAGATTAGGTTACCTAATCAGTATTTTCTTAGTTTTGAGCAAAAATTAGTATTTTCTTAGTTTTAAGCAAAAATTGTGAATTTTTTAAAAATTTTTGGGATTTCTTATGAATTCGAGGTGATTTTGACGGGCATCTTTAACTTAGAATCTCAAGCTACGTGATGTTGGTCATTTATGACTCTTGGATTCAATTATTGAGTAGATTTCACATTTAAGTCTGAATTATTAATTCATTATTAGAAGTTTTAAACATTAATTGAGTCACGATTTCACATGTCACATCTCACTTACACAGTAAGGTTTCAGTTCAATATCGAAAGATTGACTTGGTAATCATTAAACATGAAAGGAACCAGCCTGGAAAATTTGTCTGTCATGATCAATTGAAGAAAAAGAAAATACCTAGCGAAAAAAAAGATGCCTTTGGAAAGGGTTGGGCAAATAATCTTCACCATAGGTTTGCTCCCTATAGGTGTAGATTTAATTCCCCATGGACATATGTGAAAAGGGTTGGGTGTACAGTCTTCACCATAAGTTTACTCCCTATAGGTAAGTACTTGATTCCCCTCCTTGGTGCTCCTTTTAATAGAAAAATCAAAGGCTAAAAGAAAGAAAAAGAATGATCTATGAGGCACGTTTTAGTTTAGGTTTTGGGTGTCCTAAATGCTCTTGTGGTTACCAATGATATCATGAAATAATGAATTAAATCTTAATGTTGATAAGTCGAGACTAGACTATATACTCAGGGATCCTAATGTTTAGAATTTTTTCTAAGTGATGGATTACTACTTTAAGATGACTGTGAAATCACTATGGGCTTGAGTTTAGGAGAAAATAATGCCCAACATTCATGAATCTTAGATTTCTTGTATCTGAATCGCTTTTCAAAATATCACTCGAGTACATAGAAATTATCCTGTATTTTTGAACTTATCTTTTGCATACTTTGCTTAGGACTAGCAAAATGCTAGTTGGGGGTTGTGTTGAGGGTCAAATATTGCATATCAGACCCAATTATTGCCTGGATTTACAAGCATGATACCGTTCAATAGCCCGATTTAATCGTGTTTGTGATGCAGAGTATATTTACGAGTATAAAATGAAAAAGGGTGCTTAAACCATGGATTTAACGCTCTGATGACACCAAAGGCAAGGGACGGTCTACAAGGGACCAAGATCGATGGAATTACACATCAGAGATCTGAGAAAATCGGGAAACTGAAGCTCAAGTGGCCCGAAAATCATTCAGAATGCAAGATCACGGGGTTCTCACCATCCATTCGGCTCGAAACTTTATACATGGCCTAAGGACCATAAATTAACCGTACATGTAAAATTTCACCCATTGGATCATTGTGGAAGTGGCCCAATGGACGAATCAGACCATAAAATCTCATTTTGGGGCCCACCTGATATCTGGAACTGCCTCAACTTTGGATTCAATGCCTTAAATGAGGCAAGAAAATGAATGGATGGATTGGATTTCTGAGAAACATCATGGGGGGCCCTGTATGTGCACGTGTGCATACACAGTGCACACTTATTTGCTGTGCACTAGACCGACTGACTTGGTTAAAGTCGATGTTAACCGACTCTTCACACGAAATCCATTTTTTTTTTGTAAAACAGTGTCCGAAAAATGGATGCTCGGTTGCTGTTGTGGGGCCCATACATTGCCCCAATGGACAATTCAAACTGTCCATTATATTTCCAAGGCCTATGTTACCAAGGCCTAGGTGACAATATTTGATGAAACAAAGAGGAAGGGATTATAACAATTCAAACACAAAACAGATGTTAGCTTTAAAGATTATGTGGGCGCATCAAAGTATAGCCAAAAATACTCTTTCCTGACTGGTTTTTCGAGGGGAGTTCAATGAGCGACTTGGATTTGTCAAAATAACACTAAAGTGGGCCCCACCAACGTCACAGTGGAA
Organism: Magnolia sinica; assembly: GCF_029962835.1. Lineage (NCBI taxonomy): Eukaryota > Viridiplantae > Streptophyta > Magnoliopsida > Magnoliales > Magnoliaceae > Magnolia > Magnolia sinica. The sequence continues at coordinate 55,755,444 of NC_080588.1, forward strand.
GCTTCCGCATCCCTATTTCGCAACCGGCGAGAGTCCATTTTGCGAAAGTTTGTGGGCCCCACTCATGGCCTGTCCGACCAATCTGATCCGTTCATCGTGTAAACGGCCTCGAATACTACAAAACCTTGTTGAAATTTTACACCCATGCGTACACATGTGCGCTATACAGAGGCCACAAACAAGCGGTCCTGCGATGTTCAAAACGATTTTTGGCGTGATTTCTTCTCTGGGCCCCGTCAATGGATGTTCAAAACCACTCATTCTTGACTGAAATTTCATCCTGAATCCAATGGATGGGGTGGATTTTCCCAAAAATACCTCTGTGGGGCCCACCGATCACGATAGCGAATAGGTGCGGAAGCTTTTCTCACATCCACAAAAATCCAGATTTCTAGGCGGTTGTGGCCCACCATCTTTCATCATATGGTAAATCTGAACCGTCCATCATGTACAACACTCAAAAACATCCTAAGGGACGGTGTTTCTTTGAAAATTGAGCGAGGAAAGTGGAGAGTTTTGAGACACTGAAACTTGGCTGCGAAAAGTTGCACTCCGTTTCCTGCTGCGACTCTGCCACCGACTCCAGCCTTCCAGCAGCTATAAAAGGAGGTTGTAAACATGAGAGCGGGGGGGAGATGATCTAGGGCAGCCGTGGAGGCACCTTGCGAGCTTGGACATGGGAAGAAAGAGAGAGAGAGAGAGAGAGGGTGGACGGCCATCAGCGTGGAGTTTCCCTTTTCCTTTTCCTCTTTAATTTCTATCCTTCTTTTGATGTTTTAAGAGACTTTAGTTGATCATGTCTATTGTTGGCTGAACCTCTTAGCTAAGGCTAAGAGGTGAACTTGTAGCATGATTAGGATGGTTGTTTTGCTTTAATTCATGTTCTATGGATTCTCTTGGATTTTAGTTTGATTATGAAGGTATACTTTTAATTTTTAATGGTTTGTTATGACTTAAATTACAATGGATCTGCGATAGCTTTAAGTATGTTTTCCATTATTGAGATTGTGAAATTAGTAAGACCCATTGTTCACCATCGTCCCATGGGCATGGTAGGATGACAGAACCCTTCCTAACTTTCACAATTCTCTTATGATTGGCCGTGAGATTAGTAAATCGCTGTTGTTTGCCATTGTCTCCTGGGCATGGTTAGGTGACGGGATCACTTCCAAATCTTCACCAATCTTATCTGTTGATGATTAGATCCATAAGAAGTTCAAAGATCTGACAAATCTCTTCTTACCAGCTGCATAAGATAGGACTCTGATTCCAGCTGTGTCCTTGAATTATGCAAGGTAGCTTCCCAATTGCTACAAGTGGATCCTTGACACCCTAGCTCTCACCTTTATTTTTATTAGTTTTTAATTAATTTATTTCACAATTATTTATCAAATTCATTCGATTTAGATTTCATCTTATTCTAGTTATATTTCTACTTGGTTTCAGATCACGTACAGATATCAGTCCCTTAGGATTCGACCTCGGTCTCACCGAGTTTATTACTACATCACAACCCTATACTTGGGGAGTGAACAAGTTTTTGATTACTATCTTACCATAAAGATAGTCTTCTAATGAGAACCTCCACAAAAAAATAATAATAATAAAAAATCCTTATTTCCTTGGGAGCCCATCTCCATCCAATTGTTTTACAACAATAACCTACTTAAAGAAGCACACATTCTCATTGATAAAATGCACACAATCGACGTTTACTACAAATTAAAAAAAGTCTGTTCTTGACTTAAGCCAAGTGAATATGCATAGGCAGATTGAACTCTTGATAAACAAGTTGCACTCCACCTCAGTCTTATTGTCAAGTAGTCCTAATGAAAATGTATCTACATTACAAGAAGGGGGGAAAAAAAAAATTGTGGCTGCACCGATACAGTATAGTATGAATGTCTGTCTATGTACCCAATGTTTGAAGGATTGTGATTAAGCCACTACATAGTTCTTAATATTTAAATCAGAACAATTTACGCATAAGCCAAGAAAAACTCAAAAAAAAAATCATAATAGAAATATGTGTACCTTGTGTCCAAACATAGACAATTTAAGGATTTCTATGCATCAAAGACCATACTATATCTATGCTTAGCCACATAGAAGCCCTTAAATGGGTAACTGATTGTCTTATTCTACATACAATCACATCAAAATTTGTAATCTAAATAAACATAATTCAAAATCTAACCATGTATAATCAAAGTAATTAACCATGTAGAAGCATATGTTGATAACAACTCATTTACAGAGCTGGATCATATATGATTCAAATTGTTGGAAGCAACTAGCCCAATTTTATAAAAACATATCGGCATTTCTTTTTAGGTGTTCCCCATCTACAGTTAGACCTGTGCATTTTTTTGGCAACACATTCCAATGGCTAAGGTCCCTATGAATCCTATTACAATACTTTTGGGTGCACTCTAATAAATTTCCATGATTTTGGGATTTGTTGTAAGGAAATGTAAGGAGGGAAGAGAAAATAGGCCTTAATGAAACTCTATTTCACACATAAAGGTTTTGGCCATGATAGTCAATGAAGTATGGTTTCCTTGAATTTTCCTTTTCAAGAAATTTCGATTATGGTTGGTGTTTAGAACAAAATTTCATAGAAAGATTTTCCATGGAGCCACACAAGTATAATGATTTTTCATTTGCCACATTGTGAGCCACTTTGTACAGCAACGAATCCTTGATCTAGAGATAGCGACCGCTGATTTTTCGAGTCTTTCGTGGATAGAGAATGCACTAAAAATCTCCACAGTCTTTCATGGATAGGAAGCAATGGTGATAATGATGCTCACGGCCCTATATCAGGTTTCAACACTTGAGTTTCAAATCTACTTCTTTGTGCTAAAAAAAAATAGGCGGATGTTGTGGATATAAGTTAGATACATCACCTTATATAACCCAATGTTGCCCAAGGCATCAACACACTACCTTTGAGTATGGTGTTGGCAACACCACCTAATTCACTTGCCATCTTCCAAAAGTGCACACGGTTTGGCAAGCGACCTGTAAGACCCATACCCTAAACCATACCGTTCCGTAGGCTTCCATGGTCCTCCCAGTTGAATTCCGTCAATCAACGATTTGTAATCGGCATTTGCGCGCAACCCTGAGTTGTACCTTGTCAATCTGAGTCAGCTCGACCCGAGACATGTATCCTTGCGACCACGCCGTCACAACAGTTCTGACGCCGCATCTCATGCGCCGAGGCGATACCCAGGCCAGGAGATGTGGGCCCACGTTCAGTTCGAGGAAAACGTTGTGCATTTGCAATCTCAAGAGAACATGTCCCATTAATCAATCACATCACATCCCATCATGTCAAGTACAAGAGCAACCTCAAAGTTAACTCTCTCTCTTACAACCCATATATGTCAAGTACACACCCATCACTTCTCATCACTCCATCAGTAACTCACACCCATCCCTCTCTCTCTTCACATCCTATCCTCTCTCTCTCTCTCTCTCTCATTTCTCTATTTTTCAAGCTCCCAAGAGTAACCATCTAAGTTCCATGAGAGAGCTTTGTGTGGCCCACTTCCTATCTCCCATCTCCACCATCTAACCATCCAATCTCCATCATCCTCTCCATCATCCTCCGTTAAAGTCAAAGCCGAGGCGCTAGGGATTCATTAGACTAGGAAGAAACAAAAATGGTGGGTGATCATAGTGCTAGAATTTGATTTTGATTTAGGGCCCACATGATTTGGGACCCATATTGATGCATGTGTTAGAGGGGCCCATAGTGGCGGTGACGGTGCCGTCCCCCATCTCTCTCTCTCTCTATCTCTCTCTCTCTCTCTCTCTCTTTCAATTTTGTTGGAACACCCATTGCACATGTAGGGACGATCCTGACCCTCTAGTAGGTGGGACGGCCTTGCTGTCCACCCTACTGGATTGTTGGACCGGTTGGGCCGTTTAGATGATTGGAAAACACCAATATCGGCTTGATCTTTAGCCGTGTGGACTCCGCATGGACCCCACTGTGATGTATGTATTTGATCCCCGTCGTCCATCCTCGAGATTATGATCCAGCGGGCCAGATGGGTTGTGATCTGCTGCACCTACTGCTGTCCAGCAGCAGGCATTGCTGTTAGGTAAAATGCAAATATCAGCTTTGGCCCAAGTTGGTGGGCCACACTGACATGGACCCCAATTGTTGCACGTGTACAGTACCCACATCGTCCAGCCATCTAGACCATTGAAGGGTCTGATGCCAGATACGCCAGGGCCATTGAACAGCTTGCTGTCTAGTAGCAGATACTAGCTTATAAATAATAATAATAATAATAAATGAAATAAAATAAATAAATAAATAATCACATGGGGCCAACATGATTTACATGTTGAATGTACCCACCGTCCAAAGCCTAGGACGGTGGGCCTGCTGTGGCACTTGTGTGCTATCCACACCGTCCAGTATGGGACAGTGCTGGATGCACCACGTTGCACGTGTTACATCTAAACTGTCCATCCTTGGAATGGAAGTGGGTGGCCACCTTGATGATGTGTTATAAGTCCACCTTCCACACATGGGATGTGTGGACCCCACCACGACGTATAGATTTATCAACACTATCCATCTAGCCCTTGGAGCCCACTGATGTATGTTTTGTCCATGTTGTCCACATGTGGACAGTGTGGCCCTTATGATGCATGTGTTGTATCCATACCGTCCAACCTTTTGTAGAGATCATTTTATGGCTATGCAAGAGAATGAGATAGATGTAAATTTCATGTAGAGCCCACCATGCATGTGCTACACGTGTGGTGGGACCCCACTGAAATGCATTTCATCTAGCCGTCCATCCAGTTTTCTAGATTATTTTAAGGGCTGGCCTGCCCTAATTGTATGCGTTTTACCCAACCGGTCCATCTGGCTGAGGTGGATTGGTGGGCTGGCCCATCTCCTGGGTGGCCCATGCCTTGGTGGGGTCCATTGTGATGTTGTATTTGGGCCCGCACTGCCCTGGGGGCTGGCCCAAATACCAGGTAGGCCCATCGTCGCTTGGGCCAGCGGTCAGCAAATCTGCTGTGTGCACCGTGATGAATTTGTTTTACCCTCGCCATTCAAACATTTCGTGGCCCACCTCGCGTATTTCATCTATACCGTCCATTTGCTGGATGCTAGGCTAGCAGCCCAGACATCCAGCAGCATCCAGATGCCGTATGTCGTCAACAAGTTATGTGGGCTACTATGTTATACGTGTTTCTTCTATGTCATCCACTTATGTGGCCCACCTTGTGTTGTGTTGTATATTCGTAACGTCCATCCATGTGGCCCCCGCGTGGTGTACATATTTGATCCAAACTGTCCATATGGTGTGGCCCATTAATACGGCCCACTTGATGTATATGAGGCCCATTGTTGAGGCCCATGTGGTATGACCCACTTGATTATATGAAGACCATGTGATGAGGCCCATCATGATGTATTTAAGGCCCATGTGTGGGGCCCACCTGTTGTGTATTTATGGCCCATTGATGTGGCCAACTTGATATATATGAGGCTCATTGGTGCAGCCCATTGATGTGGCCCACTTGATGTAATGAGGCCCATTTGCAGAGTATACGAGGCCCACCTGTCGTGTATATTAGGCCCATGTGATGGGGTCCACTCGTTGTGTATTAAGCCCCATGAGTTGTGGCTCATTATGATGTATTTCGGCCCATATGTGCAGCCCATTGAGTTATATATGTGGCCCTGGAATGAGGCCCATGTGATGTATTTATGGCCTATGTGCAGGGCCCACCTGTTGTGTATTTGAAGAACATATATCACGGCCCTTAAATGAGGCCCGACTTGATGTATTCATGGCCCGTTGTGATATATTTCTGACCCATATGATGAGGCCCAATATGATGTATTTCCAGCCCAGATGGCAAGGCCCTATGTGATGCATGAGAGGCCCTTGGTTGTGGCCTATTGTGATATATTCAAGGCCCATGTCATGCGGCCCATTAAGATGCGTATTAGGCCCATGTCATGCAGCCCATTGTGTTGTATATTAGGCATGTGCGAGTAGCCCAATTTGATGTATATGAGGCCCATGGGTGAGGCCCGATGTGATGTATATGTGGCTTAGGAGTGAGGCCCAGATGGTGAGGCTCGATGTGATGTGTGAGAGGCCCATGTGATGCGGCCCACTTGATGTGTATATGACCCTTATGTGAGGCCACGAGCTCGCTATATGTTTGGCTCTATGTGGGCCACTCCTTGGGAGTAATGTTGATTAAATGTCCACATTAATGGGCGATGATGGTAAAATGTCCACATTATGACCTTCCCTTAGGCCTTTTGTTAGGTTGATTACCGATTTTAATTATCGAGGCTGATTCCGATTATCGAGGCTGATTTCGATTGACGAGGCCGATTTCGATTATCAAGGTCGATTCCGATTGTCGAGGCTGATTATCGAGGCCGATTCCGATTGTTGAGGTCAATTGTCAAGGCCGATTCCAATTGCTGAGACTGATTGTCGAGGCCAATTGTATAAGCCAATTATCGATGACAATTATCGGTGCCGAATGTCGATACCTATTATGAGTATGTGACAGCATAGCATCATGTACATGCCCATACGCATTATTTGCATGTTTATTATGAGATGTGGTTGACCATTACATATGTCATTGGGCAGGTTGTTCTGAGAATCTGTTATAGGCGGAGATTGTCTCACATGAGTGCACGGTATGCGCAGGATTGATGATGATAGGATTGTATGACTCATGCATCTTGTATTGTATGTTATGATTACTATAAGCCCTAGCGACATCAGGGTCATAGCCTCCACAGGCGTGTCGTAGATGGCTAGATAGGACACCGAAAATGTTTGGTTCGAGCATCTAGGCACTTTGGATGTCCATGGGTGAAAGTTCCTAAACCTCCGTGACCAGGAGACGCCCTAACATATAAACCAAGTGGATTCATGAGTGCCCGAGTGTCGAATACTAGTAGGCCGCGTCTCTCACTATGTCGTGGTCAGTTGGGAGGGGGTGTGGCCTTATCTGCATAAGTGAGGGGGCTGTAAGCTAGGCTGAGTTTGACTAGCTCCCACATGAGTCCACTATCGAAGAGCCAGGTAGGCATTGGTCACTACGTGAAATGGAAAAAAAAGGACAGATTTAGAGACGGTTCTGGACCGTCTTTAAAATTGCTTAGTTTAAAGACGCTTTAGAGACGGCCGTAAACCGTCTCTAAAATTTTAAACGGCCCCTGACCGTCCTTAATATTGTCTTAAAATTTTGAACGTCCATAAAACATTTAAGACGGTCGTTGACCGTCTTATGTGTCATCTGAGACGGTCATTGGCCGTCCACATTAAAGACGGTCCTTGACCGTCTTATATGCGGTCATCTGAGACAGTCATTGGCCGTCTGCATTAGAGACAATCATTGGCCATCTTTTACTTGCAACTTGAGACTGTCAAAGATCGTTTCTATTAGAGATGGTCCTTAGCCGTCTTACAGCCCTGTCAAAGACCGTCTCTATTAAAGACCGTCAAAGACCGTCTCTATTAGAGACGGTCTTAAACCGTCTTATAGCCCTGTCAAAGACCGTCTCTATCAGAGACTGTCAAAGACCATCTCTATTAGAGACTGTCAAAGACCCTCTTTATTAGAGACGGTCCTAAACCGTCTCTAATGCTCAGGTTAAAAATGAAAAAGCTCAAAAAAATTATGAATTTCGAAAAGAAAAAAAAAAGTTGAGAAGCTTAGAAAAATAATTAACAATGTTTAAGAAAATTTTAAATTTTGAAAAAAAAAACTGTAATTTTATAAAAATCTAGATTTTGAAAAAAAAAAAAAAAGGAAAATTAAGAACTTTGAATAATGTTGATAATTTTGAAAAAAAAATCAATAAAAATATGATATTTTGAAAAAGAAAATTTTAAAAATTAAAAAAAATTGTGAAAAAATTGATAAACTGTAAATATATATATATATATATATATATATATATATATATATATATAAAGAAAACTAGATTTTATATTTTGACAACAAAAATTGAAAAGTTATATAACAAAAGTGAGATTTAAAAAATGATATTTTGAAAAAGAAAATTTAAGAAATTAAACAAAATTGTGAAAAAATTGACAAAACTAGATTTTGATGATGTAAAAAAAAAAATATTTTAAAAAAGAAAACTAGATTTTGTATTTTGACAAGAAAAATTGAAAAGTTAGATAACAAAAGTGAGATTTTGATGATGTGCTGTAAATCCTTGCCGCTCATACGTTTCTCCAACCCATTTTTGGGCCGGGTATAAAAAATTGTGTAGATTTAAATCTTAAGTGGACCACACCTTTGGAAAGAATGATAATATAGTACCTCGCCATTAAAAATTATAAAGAGCCCATCGTAAGGTTTTAGTAATGTTTATTTGCAATCCAACTTGTTGATAATGTAAAGGAGATCTAGGTGAAGGTAAACTACAAAGATCAAATTAATCTAAAACTTTTGTGGCCTTCAAAAGGTTTTTAATGGTTATTCATCATTGTTTTGATTGGTATGGCCCACCTGAGTTCATTGAGTTCTTGTGATTTGAAATCACATCCTAAAATATGATGGAAAAATATATGGACGTTGTCGATATACATAAAATATATCAAGGTGGGCCCTGTACGGTTAGAGTAACACCCATGAAGGAGTTACCTAAATAGTGAAATGGTACTATAAGGTCACCTCATGGGAACTTCCCATGAGGTTAATCTGTGTGAGCCCCTCCATGATGTGTGTAGAACATCAACACCATGCATTTGATGTGTCCCCTTTAAGTCCAAAAATCAATCATATACGAGACTTAGGTGGGCCATGGCATCTAAAACTATGTGAAGACATCCCTAAAACATATAAAAGCATTTGGTGGGGCCCACATGAGTTTTGAATGTGTATGAAACTTGGTCAGACTCCTCATCCAAGTGGGACACACATAATGAATGGGCTGGATCTATAAACCACATCTAGGTGGGCCCAATAAATGATTATGAATGTTATAATGGGAGGGTAACTCTCTCAACTATAGTATGTGGTGTGGCCCACCCAAGTCATGGATTGACTTTATTTTTAAGCTCGTGGCCTACCATGGAATGGTGCATCTGATTGACAGGGCATATCCAAAGTTCAAGTGGACCCACCATAGAAAAGAGTGGGACAGTGACACCCACTATTGAAACCTTCTTAGGGCCCGAGGTGATGTTTATTTGAGATCCAATCTGTTTATAAGTTAATACAGACATGGATGCGGTTGAAACTTGGTCTGATTCCTCATCCAAGTGGGACACACATAATGAGTGGGTTGGATATGTGGATCACATTTAGGCAGGCCCAATATATGATTATAAATGTTTTGAGGAAACCCTTCTCTACTACATTTAGGTGAGTTATTCATTACCCTTACCAAAGTAAACTCTGTGGGGTCCACTGTTATTTATTTATTTTATCCACTCCATTCATCCATGTTAACAGATAATTTGAGGTCTAAAAAACAAAAAGGAAGCATATCCAAAGCTCAAGTGGACCACACCACGGGAAATAGTGTGATTGAACCTCTACCAATTAAAATTTCTTGGAGGCCATAGATGTTTTGGATCAAGCTGATGTTTGTGTTTTTTATTCATTCATATATTTTTGTTATTATGAACAACCTTTAACCGTTTTTGGACAATCTGATCAGTCCAGATTGAAGAGTAATAACTTCAGATGTTTATATCAAAATTCATTCAAATTATTGATCAATCTTGTTTGCCAATATCTTTCTCATGTGTAACATGATCGGGGCGAGTAACTAGTCAATTTGAGGGTAATGATCAGTAAAATAGAGTGAATGGACCAGACATGTAAAATGGCTTAAATATTCTACTCAAAATTGTGACCCAACTTATTGACACCCTGAGACTCTAAGAATTAATGTTAGTAAGTTTTGTGGGGCCTATCATGATGTGTGTCGAACATTAACACCGTGCATTTGATAGAAGTTTTGGATCAAGCTGATGTTTGTGTTTTCGCTTCATTCATATCTTTTTGATATTATGAACATGTTGGATGGAAAATAAACATTATTGTGGGCCCAAGGAAGGTATCAACAATGGAAATCATTATTCCACACTGTTTTGTGTGGCATGGTCCACTTGAGTTTTGGATTTACCGAAAATTTGGGATCAACACACACCGTTCATCCATTTTTCGAGATCATTTTATAGAATTATCTAAAAAATGAATCGTATCTAAAGATTAAGTGGACCACACCACAAATAAGGGGAATAGATTGGCTACTCCCCCTAGACCATCCAATGGCTGGTGGTTGGTGCTGTGTGGGCCCCACCATAATGTATGGCCAGACAAACTATTTTTATTTTTTTTATTTTTTTACTTTTGAACTAGTTAGATTTCAAATAAACATTACGATGGGTCTCAGGATAGTTTCAACGGTGGGAATCACCGTCCCCTTGTTTTCTGTGGTGGGGTCCACTACAGATTTTTATCTGTCTCATTCTTTTGCTTGTGACTTAAAATGATATCTCAAAATGGAAGGAAGATGTGGATATAACAAATACATCATAGGTTTTTATATTTTTAAATATTATATATATATATATATGGAAAAGGTTCTATACGTCGAGCTCATGGGAACTCCCCATGAGGTCGAGCTGTGTGGACCCCACCATGACGTGTGTCAAAAATCAACACCGTGCATTTGATGGGTCCCCTTTAAATTACGGGATATCCCAAAACTTAGCCATATACAGAACTCTGATGGGCCATACCATCTAAAATCATGTGAAGACATGCCCAAAATATATAAAAGCACTTGGTGGGGCCCCACCTGAAATTTGGATGCGTCTAAAACTTGGTATGACCCCTCATCCAAGTGGCAACACATAATGGATGGGCTAGATTTTTAATGGTGGATGTCCAATCACTATTGTTTTCGCATTGTGTCGTCCACCCAAGTTTTAGTTCACGCTCATTTTTTGGGATCGATGATAAAATTATGTTCAGAAATGGATGGACGGCATGGATGAAACAAATCGATCATGGTGGGGCCATAAAGCCATACTAGATCTAAAGCTTAACTTACATTTTCATTTTTCTGTTTTTCACCGTGAGTTTTGTATTTAATGTAAAATAGTGGTGACTTGTTCATAACAATAGTGGCTAAGATATAGAGTTATCGAGACCATCCAAAAAATCGGTATAGTTGTAAATGGTAAATATTTATACATTTTTATTATATAATACAATCTTAACCATCCAGAAATTGGTCCCATACATGTACGACCATTAATAAAGTTTGTGTTATTATTTAGTGGAAAACTCACATCTTACGGATTTCAAAATTTTATCTTATTTGGAAGAGGATTTCCATATCCATCCCAAATCGATCGAGCGCCCCTCTTTTCCCTCTTTCATCTTCCATCAAGCACCCACATGCAAATGGCCCCATCGATCGCTTTTTCCAACACCAGATCGGCATTCTTCTGCACCAGTGCTCAGCTCCCATGTCTGATCTCAAGCCCAAGACCAAGATCTCGTTCACGGGAACGTTCGCCAGCAATGCTTTCGCCACCTATGTTGCAGAGGTATCGATCCTTTTCTTTTCCCTATTCTATTTGATTTTGAAGTTAGATTGAGTGGAATTTGGTTGTGTTTGCTTGATCTTGTTGTTTTGATCTTGATCTTATATTTTTGGCCTTTTTTTTTGCATTTTTACTATAAATTTTTGGTGATTCATTTTAGTTTGATTCAACAGATGTTCTTGTTTGATCTAGTTCTTTTGACCTTGAATTTATATATTTTTACAATTTTTCTTGCATTTTTTGCTCATCTAGTCGAATTTAATCAGTTTGGATTTTCTTTTTTGTTTTTTCCTGTTTTGCTGGATCTTTGGTTAACTTGTAATAGTTTGATATTTTTAATTGTAGAACTTTCAATCTTCATGCTACATTTACCTAAATTTTCAGCATTTTCATGTTACATTTGCTGTTTAATTAGCGAATTTTGAAATGCATGAACTTTCTAGTTTTCTTTTTCTATTTCTTTTTGCCTTTGATAGATAGTAGAGAGGGCAATGGCTTGCATTTGATAGACAGCAGAGGGGGCATGGATTTATGGAGGCTTGCATTTAGGAAATCCACGGATTTGACAATCCCTGCAAACGATAAATAGGGGAGATTTGAAATCCATGGATTTCACAAATCCCTACCAAAAATCCCTTGCCCCAAACAACCCCTAAGTAATCAAAGTAGAAAAAATAGTGAACACGTTGATTAAGTGATGACACATGGAAAAAAAAGAAAAAAGAAAAGAAAAAGAGACTATGACATCAAAGAGATCTCAAACCTGAATCAATAATGCTAGTTCAGAAACATCCTCAGTGCATGAGTCACTGAGACTAGACCGCCTTGTCTATCTCCAAATGTACACAGTGGAAAGAAGTAGTCAAGAGGTGTTGCAAGAATCCATACTTCCTCTTATATTTTCATAAATCTTCATGTTTTTAGACACCTTTCAAGACGTCATCTGGTGTCTATCATCTTTAAGGCCTAGCTATCCTTTATAATATGGTTTTGAAGGGTGTGCTCTTTGGTGAGCATGGGTGTGACTTGTGAGGATCAACTATGGAAAGGTTGAGTTAGGGGTCCTCTAAACTCTGATTTCTTAGGATAGTTATGGGAAGGATTAGTTACAATTCACAACTATAGTTGTGGAAAATGATTTCCGCAACAAAATTTACATGCATGATTAGCCCAGCTTGTATGTACCTGTATCTTAGTTGCATTTTGAACATTTCACTAATCAAAAGATTCTTCTCCAGTGTTCTTGATCAAATGCTTACAGAAGGGGAGAGAGATCTTAGTCCAACTTCAGAAGGGCATGGAGTAGAACCCTCATAGAAGCATTGCAGTAATGTTGCTGATCCTTAGCTAAACCCTGATCAACCATGGTTCTGTATTTCATATGATAAATATTTTTTAGAGGTTTTTGGCATATACAACCCTTCCTTTTAGCAATACAAGACAAAGCCCCCTCTAGGTTTCATATTTGTAATAACACCATTCTTTTTTGTCCTTTATAAACAAATCCCCAAACTGTGACTGTTTTAAGATGATAGCATAACTAGTGTTAGCTAAGCTACCAAATTAATTTTTTGCCTCTTCTGATTTGGAAAACGTTAGTTACTCTACTAGGTTGTTAAGGTGATATTCATGATGTCAAAAACTGCACAAGTGGCATGGTCACAACTTAAAACTGTTTATATCGTTGATCCTATTTTAGTAGTAACTTAAACTAATAATTACAATAGTTTGATTATTAATCAGCCGATTTCGGAAGTGCATATTCAATTGATGTAAGAGCATTTAATCTTTCTTTTTATTTTACCATGATTTAAAAAGGAATTATAGATAGTGAATGTCATTTGCAGTTCATAAGATGGAAACAAAGGGTAACATGCCTTGGTTATTTTACTGACATCTTTAATATTTGACAAAAAAAAAAGAGTAGTAAATGAATGTGCATGTATCAGCCATCGTCTCTAAATATGATGGGAAGGAATCTAGAATGTATTCTAGAAAAAAAGAAACCTCTTGCTTTTATTCTATTTCCCAAACTCCACCTCATTTTATGCATGACTTGGAGCTGCTTACACTAATAGATCCGTAATTAGTCAACTGAAAAAGTCAGTCTTGCCCTTGGTTAAGCAAAAATATCACTATTTTGCCATGCATTTGAATTAATCTTCTTTTATATATTAAAATTTAATTTGGTCTGGCATGAGCCTAGGTCCGGGCCTAGCCTGGCCTTATACATGTGGCATATGACTCAAGAATCAACCTAACAAGTCCTGATTTAAAGTCCAATGTTTAAAGTAAAGATGGATTAATGTTAAGTCTTGCTAATGTCTATTAATATTAAATTCCATGACGTTCAAGGGAAGAATTACCGTTGTGCCATACTGAATTTTTATTGGTAAGGGTTTAGCCAATCTTAATAATTTTTATGGATGCAGAGGCCAATTAAATGTTTTGAGAGAGCAGCTAAAAGGTGTCACACGAATTCACTATCCAGTATAGTTGCATCATGTTCTTGGGGTAAACATGTCGTCGTTGGCACAGGAACACCTTTCCAAATTATGTGGAGCAAGAAAGAAGTTAGTTTTCTTCCCTTTACCATTGTTGTTTGATTGTTAATCCATGCAACGATTATTTTTTTATGCCATAGGTCTTGGCACTTGATATTTTTCTTAGAATTTATTAGTTTAATAACCTAGTTGTGTAAACTATTAGACTTTGTTTCATAAGCATAAATATGAATCATCTTCTTTCTTCTTTTTGCTAGGTGGCATCAAATCTAGATGTCGTAACAGATGTGTATGATTTCCTCCATTTGGTAAGCACTATTTCTAGTGAAAAAGAAGTAAGCAATGAATGTCTAGGTGCAGATGTTGATGAAAAAGAAGTAAGCAATGAAGCAGCCCGTTCAATCTGATCAATCTACTCCCTGGGGAGGTTGGAAATCAAATGATGCAGGAAATGAGAGGGTTCAAGATGCTAAATCCCAAGATGTAAATTGTTGGAACCAACCGAATGATTCATCTGCCAAACCACATGTTTGGGATAAGGACAAGATCCATGGTCAATCTAATTTTGTCTGGGGTAGTCAGAACCCAAAGGGTACTCATACGGAGAGATCTTTAGATATTGGTGGTTGGAATGAAGACAAAACGACAAGATGAGTTGAATCAACCAACAAGATCTCCTATTTGGAGTTCTTCGCCAATTGAGAAGTCTTTAGATGACAGCAGTTGGAAAGAAAATAGAGCACAAGCTTGATTTTTATCGACCGACCAGAGCTCCTGGATGGGGTTCTTCGAGTAGATTCATTACACTCAATAGCAGAAGAGATGTAGATTCATTACACTCAATTCAGGTATGGTTTGCACCAATTCAATAGACTATACATTAGGCTTTCAATATATAAGACTGGAGTGAGACTAATTAGGCATTTAAATGTGTTGCAGGATGTTATTTGAATTACTTGTCCTAATAGGTGCACAAGTTGGGATGGATTAGACTTCTATCTTAAGAAAACGCCATGATTTCAAGTAGTTATTATTATAATGAAAAGTTAAAAAATTTAAAAGAGAGAGATAATGAATTCATGGAAAGAAATGTTCTTTATCATTACATACTAAACTTTAAGTAATGTATGAAGTTCTTTATCCAAGCCTGGATGCCACACATGTATGAAGTGCTTATTAGATGTTATGAAATATAATGCCAACAATTAGTATTTCATGTCCCATAATGTGTTTTATTTTGTTCTTTCTATGAAATTGGCTTCTTTTTTCTAAACATGTACCTATTGCATGCATTTTGTTAGTAATTGGCATACACCCATACATGGCCGATAGAAAACAAAAATAAATAAATAAATAAAATCCCCAAGGAGAAGACAAGTTTTAAGTCTTCCTCTCCCTTAACGCTCCTAGACCAACCTTGTCCAGGAAAAGGATGCCCCTCACCTGCTGAGGTAGATCAGCCCTATAGGAAGTATAGAGCCGAGCTTGGGACACGCTGGAGACCCGAGCAAGAGCGTCAGCCGTTCCATTGCCTTCCCTAAAAATGTGCATGAATTTCACCATTGCAAGACCCTGGAGCCTATCCGTTAGAGATCTCCATCCCTTCCAGCTCCAGCCGATGTTTACTTCCTCCTTGAAAACGTTAATCACCAATTCTGAGTCTGACTCAACTATAATTTGAGAAAAACCTTTCTCCAAGCACATAAGAAGCCCATCATGGGCTGCTCTGAACTCAGTGCCAATATTTGACATCGTTCCATAACCAAAAGTGAAACCACAAATAAACTCCCCCTTGTTGTTTCTACAAACTCCGCTGCCCCCTGCCAACCCCAGGTTTCCTCTTGAGGACCCATCAACATTTACTTTCACCCAACCTGCAGGGTTTTCTACCATAAGACCACAGACTGCCACGTTTGCTTTGGACGGGTATATCTATCGTTCAACAAGCTGCCCAAGGATGGGTTTCGCTAGACATACCTGTTTCTAAAAACGACATCACTGGCGCTGGAGAGCCACCAGGAGACTTTGATGTCTGAAGTAAGCTTGCTAGAATATACATCCCCATGTGTTATTGTAGGATGTGTTGACAATCTAGCCATTGGGTTTGGTGCCCTATTTGGTAATCCAATATAACATCCCGAATTTTCGCGGTCTGAGTTTATACTCGTGCCGGAGAATTCCAAGTGTTAATAATGTAAAATTTTGATGCTTCAAAATCGTACCTAATTTTTTTCTTCATTTATATCACATCCAATTACATTTACGAGAGTAAAATCAACTATATTTATTATTAGAGTAAAAAGAATCCGACTAATCTTCAAGGAGGGTAATGTTGTAGTCGACGCTTTAGCCCGCATGGGGAGTAATTCCCAATTAACCTTCATCAGTGCTCGTTTTACGGATCTCCCTCGATAGGTTAGAGGGCTTGTATTCATTGATAAGATGAGGTTAGGTGCTATCAAGGAGTAGTAATTTTCTTTGGCTTGTTTTGTATGGCTGGGATATGATAGGCGTTCCGAGGTCCTTTTTCCTGAGAAGGCCCGAAATGTAAATTTTGTCCAGTTTTACTAATGAAAGTCAGCTTTTAAATTTATGTTTTATTTTTTTAAAATGGTAAACAATGAAAAATATATAAACGGATAAATTTTAGTGTCATTCTTCTTCTTTATTCAAACGTATTTTCCACAGAATAAATGATTATCGCCTATATCGTCAACTTGTAATTCACCTATAACATCTATATGGTTGGAGATGGTCAATGCCCTACTCATAGTGATTGTTATTATTTAAGATTAACAATAATTTAAGAGATTCATAAAAATAATGTGAGGGTTCTAATATGTCTCGTACTCTACCACTACGAGTGGTATTTATATGCACAACCAACATATATATATATATATGAATGCATGCCTAGCAAAGTGTGTGCAGTCCATCATATGTAAGGATCATCATAATGTGAAATATAATTCATAAAAAACCCAGCTCGCCCTGCATTCCCACACCACGGAGATTCGTCGGCGTGTCCAATGCTACTATGGATTTAAGTGAACACCTTAAGATGGCACAATACACGGATCAGATGAATTACATGATATGATTTGTTCATAAAGCGACTATTTGCGACATGCAATCTAAGAAGTAATGTAACACGCATTACAGATTACTTACATCAATTTGTGCACCACTACCAAAAATCCATGAAATTACGTGTCGACGAAGAGGGTCACTACCCAAAGCGCATTACGTCCATGATGAAATATATGAATCACTAGATGTGAGACCTCCAACACATCACTTGCATCAATGGAGAAATAAATCGAACCATGAGAGTTTTGAAATTTCAAGACACATGTCTAAGCCATAAAGGGAAGTAGGATAAGACTAATCTAATAAAGGAAAAGACTAGCAATAAACTAACTTAATAAAATAGAAGAGTAGCAAATAGACTAACTCAACAAAAATAAGGGAAGAGGAGCAAAAGGCCAACTCAATATAAAGTGAAAGCATGCGTCGCTCTCAAAATTGATAAGGGCAAGGCTTATATCCTTCTCCCCACATAAATTTATAAAAATCACTCATAATTTAAATCATTGTTGAGGGTCAAATATTACATATTAGACCCCAGTTATTACTTGGTTTTACATACATGATAATGCTTACATGTTCTATTTTAATCATGTTTATTTGTAAGGTGAATTTAAGAGCTTGGACTGAAAAGGGTGTTAAAGGCATTGATTTGATGCTCAAGAATCACCAAGCTAAGGGACAGATCTTAGGGGACCGAGATTGAAGAATTCACATGCCAAAGATCCGGGAAAACCTCGTGATTAAAGATAAAGAGGCTTGAAAATCATCCTGAATGCAAGATTATAGGGTTCCCACCATCCGTTTGGCTCAAAACTTTATATCCAACCTGAGGATCATAAAGTAAGCGTACAAATAAAATTTTGGCCATTGGATCTTTGTGGAAGTGGCCCAATGGAAAGATCAGCCACAAAATCATTGATTTTGGGCCCACCTGATCTCTGAATATGCTTCAAACTTGGGCTCAACCCCTTAAATTGGATGGAAGTACGAATGAATGGAGAAGATTTCTCATAAATATCATAGTGGACCCCACGTACATTGGTGCGTGTCTATATGTTACCATGCACGCACACAGGCAGATCGCATTCAAACGCAGGAATGAACGATAAAAGTAAAGATTCAAAGGGCCGCACCAAACTCAAGCAAAAGTAGTCATTCCCGACTAAAATTTCATCAAGAATCCAATGGATGGAGTGAATTTCTCAAAGTACAAGGAATGTGGGCCTCACCGGTTACGCAAAACTAGCCTATTGCATGTGTTATGCACGTCCATGTGTCTGGACGCTACCGGCTAACGTGGGCCACTGTGTGATCTTAGCTATGATCGGATCAGCGATCTGGGCCGTCTAAAAGTTTAGAAAGGGGGCCTTGAACCCCACCATGAAGTCTAAATTGGAGATCGAGACGTTCACCGTCTCGAAAACCAATCCAAACGCAACTCTCTTGCGTTTTCTGCTACGCAAGGTGTGTAAGGGCTACGCACGTTCTCTCCAGCCACCGACTGACTTCCACCGCCTCATGTAGGCCATAAAAAGGAAAGAGAAAGACATGGAGAGAGAATTTGGATGTGGGAAGCAAAGGCGAGAGAGAGAGAGAGAGACGTGGAGACGACCATTGAGTTTTCCTTCTCCTTTCCTTCTTTAGTTTTTTTTTCCTTTCCTTTAATGTTTTTCTGAGTTTTAGATCATCATGTCTATGATGAGCTAAACCTCTTAGCTAGGGCTAAGAGGTGAAGCTTGTAGTGTGATGGGGTGTTTTCTATGCTTAGATTTATGTTAAGTTGAACTCTCTTTGATTTTGATTTAATTATAAGAAATATTCATAGTTTTTAATGGTTTGCTGTGACTTAAATTACAATAGATCTGCGATAGTTTTGAGTATGTTCTTTTTATTATCAAGGTTGTGAACTTAGGAAGCCTGTTGTTCACCATCGTCCCCTGGGCATGGTTGGATAATGAAATCCTTCCTAACCTTCATAATTCTCTAAGATTGGTTATGGATTGGTACATTCTGTTGTTTGCCTTGTCTCATGGGCATGGTTTAGTGATGGAGTCACTTCTAGTTCTCATATCTATCATTAATTGAAAAGTAGATCAAAGGTAGTTCAAAATTGATTTTAATGAAATATCTTCCAATTAGATGAAGATGGGACTCTGATTCCAGTTGTGTTCGTGAATCATGCATAGATTCCCTGATCTCTACAAGTGGATCTTTGGAAACCCTAGTTTCCCACCTTTAAATTTTACAAGTTTTAGTTAATTAGGTCACAATTATTCTCTTAAATTCTTCAGATCTAAATTACATCTTCTTCTAGTTCTAGTTCTAATTACTTTCAGAATACGTACAAGGTTCAGTCCCTGTGGATTCGACTTCGGTCTTACCGAGATTATTACTACATCGCGACCCTACACATGGGGTTGCGAACAATCATACATTAACCATAAATTTCAAAAGGATGAATAATTGATAATGGTAATTAATCAATTGCATGAAAAATCACAGTAATATGAAAGTATGCAAAAATAAGATAAATCATATCAACTCAAATTAGTGTAAGCTTTAAAGGAATCCCTCACCTTAGCTTTATATCTAAACCCTAGGTAAATATCCATATAGGAAAGCTTCGCTTGAGCAAGAGGGAGACCACACATGTGGAGAAGGAATAGGATAATGGGCGTCTAGGCTTCTCCTTCTCTTTCTCCTTTTGCTTCTCCTTCTCTTTCTCTCTCTTTCTCTTTCTCTCTCTCCTCCTTGGACGTTGGGATCGTTGGCATGTGAGTGGAGAAGGCATGCACTCCTCCTTTTATAAACGTGTGGGCGTGTGAGAGGGGGTATGTTTCATATTCCACTTGGATTGGGTTTCTCCAATTTGACTTTTTTTTAGCGATCTTTCTTTAAATCTAATTCATCCAATGTGTCGTGGTCATCGAATAGGGATGGGGTATATGATTTTCTTGGTGATTAGAAATTTAGATTGGCCTATCTTGAAAACTCTCCCAATAGGTGCCAAAACGAACTTGATCTCAATTAACGGTCCACACTTAATTATCAGAGCTTAATTTTAGAAGAAATGTGTAGTCAGGATAGAAAAATAGTTGGACAAAATTTGGTGGTTGATCGATAATGGAAAAGGCCTAAATCTAAAATTTCACCTTTTGTACCAAAAGGAAGGAACTAGCTTCAACATTCAACGGTATAGGATAGATCAGGGTTTAAATTTTGTATAAAATCATAGTTATATGAGACCAAAGTGTGGTTCAAATTTGAGTTGCGATAAATGGCAGGAAGTGGTTAAATCGAAAGGTCTAGATTTATAAAGAGTTGATAAGCCTCGAAAGGAGAACTTCGCGCCTAAGGAAAAGCCTCCAAAGTGGGATCTTCATATTTCACACTTGGTCCATATTATAGGCAATCCAAGTCATTCATATGAAGAGAAATATCTTACTACAACTACTCACTAGGTTTTTTCACTCGATGGACACTAAAATCAATGATTAAGGGGATGATTTGTCAATTGGGTCAATTTTACAATGATCCAATGGCTGAAATTTGACATGTATAGTTAATTTATGATACATAGACATGGAATAAAATTTCACATCAAATAGATCATGAGAACCATATGATCTAGAATTTAAGAGTCTAGGTTAATGACATTTTCGTAATTATTACTGATATGAAAGTTTTGAAAAATCTAATGGTTCTACATGGTTATAGGCATGTTTTTAAGTAATTCTTGCAAAAGAACTTATATCTAAATCATCATGAATAAAATAATTATTCACCAAATT